>NW_006442107.1:7338075-7369108 GCF_000325575.1 Pteropus alecto
CACCCCCTTTCTCCAACCCTTCCTATTACACAGAATAGGAAAAGCAGTCACTGCTCAAGAAATAATTTTCAAAATGACTAAAAACAGATCAGAATAGATCCAAAACACCTCATTTCCTCAGCTGCCCCTGAAATCATCATATTTAAGGAGACATCCAGTTTGGTGATATCTGATTTTTTTATCCAGTTCACTGATGATGACTGATGGTTCAAGACCATTTAGAGATTCGACAAGTCAGGACCTGCGGGAGCTCGCAGATTTTGAGTCCCCTTGTTTTCACTGTCACGTGCCAAGGCCATGGGTAACCTGCTCTACCACATTTCAGCACAGTGGAACTGCCTAACTATTGCTAGGGCCCTGTGGAAACAGTTAGCTACATAAGTTAGAAACCACTGCGATGGTCTTTCTTTTTAAAAAATGAGCAACTTAGAGACCACGAAGGGATGTTTCAAACATATTTTGAGCAATGGCAATATTTAGTACACAGCTTCTTTCGAAAAACACTTTGAGAGGTGACTACTCTTATAAGTACTCTTATAATTAAGGCCCAGTTTGTGTTTTGAAAACTTAATTTCTTACACTTTCATGCTTTGGACAGCAGCATCTCACCTTTTGTCATTCGGGGCTATTGATAAAAAAGTCCAAGTATGACTAGGGTTGAATTTACACAGCTTCGTTGCTTTTCATTGTTCTTCCTTCTCTCCACTTTCTGCTGAACTGCAGGGAAAGTGTGTGTACTCACGGAGGAGCCAGTTGGAGGCTTAGGAGGTTAACAGATACGGCACACGCAGTGTATAATGCTTAACTCAAAAAAGTACAATTTTCATGGACTATATTGTGACTATAATGCATAGTTCCCCCACGGTTTCTAGAAATTGTACAGTTACTCTTTGTGGTATGAACTCACCTTGCAAGAGAAAGGTTTGTTAAGTCTTACTGAAAATCCTGGACATCTATGGTTTGACTGGCCAGACTCTATCTCCCCAAGTCCTAGCCCAGGGCTGAGCCACAGGGCCCTTCAGTGACTACACCTTAGAGAGATGAATGAATAATCTATCGTGGGGCTCTCTTGCTGCTCGATGTTCAACCACTGTTCTATTCTGATGTCTGATCTGATCAGTCTGGGAACAGCCCGCGACATAATTCCTATTAGGGAATTTCAGAGTAAAGAGAATGAATTTAAAAAAATACACACACCTGCATCTCTACTGACTTTTCTATGGACAGTTCTAGTACAGTAGTTAAAATCCATCTGTCCCACCATCAGTCACAAGGTCTTGTTTTGTTTTTCTCATTTTAGAAACTATATGGAAGGTTCTTTAATTAGAAAGTCCCTGATTTCCTACCAGAAAGTCCAGGAGAGCTTTCTACGAGTTTCCTCTCTTTAGAAATAAAAAGGTATCTGTCACCAATCAGAACATGTCATCGCCACTGGTGAGCCCCATGCTTATGTCACCACTCCGATCGCATCACGAACTGTTGCTCATCGGTAAGTATCTCTGGGGCCAACGAAGTGAGGGAGAAGTTCCCCCCAAAGCATCCTCAGCCTGCACTGAGCAGAAAGAAGAAAGCTCAAGAAACTACGGTTTCCCTCTGTGGCCCCTTTGTGGGCCCACAGCAGCTATAAGGGGGCACTGGTCTCCCCAGAGCATGTGCTAAACAAACCGATATTTGAACCACAGAAGGGCCGGGCTGGGGCTGGGCTGGTCTGCAGGGGCCTCCTTTGTCTGGGGGTTGGAATCATTCCTTGGTTTCTTTTCACTGCTCCTCCCCACCCCCAGCTCCTTCCCCTCTCCCAATTCATTCTTTAAGAATTTATCCTGCTGCTTCTTTAACTCAGCATGTGTCTGGGCAGATATCCAAGAAAGCTCCCTTCAACAACGACAACAACAGGAACAGGGAAAAAAAATCCTCCACTTCAATGCAGTCCTCCCTGCGCTCCCTGCTCTCCCTTCCCTCTCCTGGCTTTTCACAGCTCATGATTGATAATGTCCTCCTCTCTCTCACCCCGGGACGCCACATGCCTTTCTATTGGACAACACAGCCTCTATGAGGTGACCTGGGAGCCCAGCCACCCGGCCCTGAGACCCCTTTGGGGTCTTTTGAGAGAGGAAAAAAAGAAAGGCCAAAAAGCAGCCTGGATGGGGGCTGGACCAACAGGTACAAAGCCATCCTAGAGTTGAATGTACTGAGCCTTTGTGTGTGGACCAGGGCTCGGCAGAGCAGGGAGAGGGTGGGGAGCCAAGGAGGGGTAGGGAGGGCGAAAGGGTCTTTCTGTGCCTTCTTGCCACCCTTTTCTTTGCCCGAGCAGGAAAGGCTACTACACTGAGACCTCAAAGAACCAAGTATATTTTGAACCAGTGAAAATCACTCTACCAGAACTTTCCTTTTGAACTCTATTGGCTTCTTCTGAAATTCCTTGCGTGAAGACATCACATTTTCAATCATATTTTGTCACAAAAAGATGAAACCAACAATTATTGAGCATCTACTAAAGTCTGGGTGCTATGCGACTTGTTTGCTCATTCGTGATTCCACTGAATCCTTGAAACAGCGAGGTAGTAGTTCCCCTTCATTACCAGATGGGGAAACTGAGGCACAGAGAGATGAATCCCCTTGTCCTGGATTAACACAGCTAACATGCAGCCGTGTTGTGAAATGAACTCAGGTCCTATGACCCCAAGGGCCCTAATTTGCTGCTGTACTCAGGTGCCTCAGTAACCTTTGAGAAATGAAAGAATGATTGAATGAAGAGCTCCCAACAAAGATAAGGATATTATTATTATTCCTCTTATTCTTATTTGCACCATCCAGAAATCTGCACCACCCAGGAAATTATTTTTCTTTCTCTTCAAGGCTGTTTTCAGATGAGGGGCACCCCAAAGTCGAAGAACCATATTTTCTCATTCTACCTTAGAAATGTTTTCCTGGATTTCCAATTAAACCTTATATCCTCTACATTTCAGGAGGGTCAGTTTGAAAGCCATCTGCTTGATGAGTGTTTCTGTCTTTTCCAAAATCGGACTTGAAAATCTTGTCTGCTATATGAGACAATTCTTGCTTAAAGATACTTTCAGAATTATTCTGCAGATAAATGTGTGTCTTTTGTTAAATGAAAATGGTCAACTGTTTCCCTTTTCCTCAAAGCTTCCAGCAAACTTACAGCCCACGGCAGTCCCCAGAAGAGATAATCAGAGCTGGGAAGGAGCCAGGTGGCTCCCATTCCTTTTAGATGATTTCTGGTTTGCTTTTCCTCTAATTGCTAAATTTTGTATTCAGCTTGTAAACCTATGAAATCCCTTTGGAAAGAGACAAAATATAACTCCTTGATAAATAAACAATCAGTATATATGTCTATCCTAGGCTGTCGCCATAATCTGAAACATCTTACCGTCATGCCCCACCTGTGGATAGGGCAGAGTAAGACAGAGCGAGTTCGTGAATGGAAGAGAAAGAACTAACTCTAGCTGACCTGGTGAACGATGTGCTGGAGTCTGCATCCCTCTCCCCTGGGAGGAGAGCTGGGAAGTGGCTAACCCAGGTGAGTGGAGGAGAGGGACAGTCTCCACGGAGGAGAGTGCAGTCTCCATGGCAGCAGCAAGGCCAAGACTCCTCCTTGCACTGGGGGTCCCCAGGCCTTACCTACTTTCTATGGTTATCTACCCCTTTCTTCATCCCTAGGTGCTCCCTTCCCTTGTCATTGCTCCCTCTTCCTTCTCCCGCTGCTTCTTCTCTCTCCCTCCCTTTCTTTTTTCCAATAGCCTCAAAAGGCAATACACTGAGGAAAAGAAAAAAGAAGAGAGCCAAAAGTTATAACTTGTCACTTAGAAAAACAGTTTGCTAGTGTTAAATACTTAGTGTGGGTCCTTTAGAATAAAAAGTAAGGGCATACCCATTGAAATGTTATGTTAGACCATCAGAAATATAGAACAGCAATCAAGAAATCTATCAACAAATACCTATGAAGCATCTACCTTATGCAGATAATGGGTTACTGGGGCAACAGTATTAAAATTAGAAATAAATGTTAATGGAGACCTTTACCTTATAAAGGATATAATATAGTGAGACACACACACACACATGCCACATTAAATAGCCATTTAACTGAATTATACAAAACTCTACAGGTGGTGTTATACACAGCAAATGAGCAGGTGTCAGGACAGAGTGTACGAGAGACAAGATGTGCACCAGGCTCTTGGAGGCAGGATGCACTGTGAGGTAGGCTCGAAGGAACGAAGCTGGAGATGGGCACTAAAGGACGGGTGAGCTCTGGAGAGGAGCCAAGAAGCAGAAGAGAGCTGTAGCCTTAAGATCCTTGCTCCTATCACCACCCCCTGCCCATTACCTTCTAAGGTAGCATAACTGGTCTTAAGATTCAGGCAGGGGTGTAGAGGTGGAACCTGGGTGGAGTTTGGAGTGACAGTGAGTAATGTCTCCTGTCAGGACACTGGGGAGTCATCTTCTGAGCCATCTGGGGCTACTGCCATGGTTACTATTAAGCCAAAGTACTTATACACTAGGAGTTCATCAAGTATCGTTTTCTCTTAAATTCGACTAATCCCATACTTAAATGGTCTTAACTACAATGCTCACCTCAAGAACTTACAACTAAGCAGCCGGGGAAGAGAAAGGCAAATCATTTCTTCCTTGTGAGTCGAGGGGGTTGATCTCAAAGAACTTTGGCTCTCACATTATGTCATCTTCCCGTCTACTTCTTTTGGCACCTTGGCTAATAAAAATTATTCTTATTTCCATTTTGCACAAAAAGTCCTTCGTCTCAAAGCAAAGAGTGTGTTTTGCAACAAAGACTGAGCTTCCTTGACCTGAGATTGACTCCTTAGATTAACGTAGCACTGCTGCAGGATGTTAGAGAATGCCTTCTTGTCAGTATGTGGTACTTAACCTCCCAGCTCATGGGTCTTAATGGACGTGAGTCCTCATCACAGAGCAAATGTTTTCAGCACCAAATGATAGAGCTAGGCACAAAACAGTAAACGACATCTATGTCCTGCTAAATAAAAGGTGTGTTCCTCATTTCTTCATTTTCTTAAAATATAACAGCTATTGCTAGAGCAGGGTGAGAGAAGTTCTCACTGGTTTGTGTTTTGTTAGGTATCTCCTCTAGATCGTAGAAGCATGCGTCTTTCTCATTAATATTACCTGCAAGAAAACAAACCTAGGTACATCTATTTCTTTTTAGCCTATTAAATGCTAATAGCTTCTATGTAACAAATATCTACTCTAGGATTTAGAGTGTGCTTGATATTTTGTATAGGCAGCAATCTATTCTCATGAATACTTCCTAAAGAGCTAGGCAAAGGTAAATTCTCTTTTGTTTCTATACCCAAACTGGAAACAACTGCACCGTTGGTGACTTTGGGCCATATGCACACATACTATGTAGAGGGGGGAGCGCTGGGAACATCTTAATCAGAGACCTAGGCTTTCAGGAGTGGAACAGCCACTGCCATGCACTACCTCCAAAGACTTCAGTTTCTAGATGTTACTACAATAGGGAACAAGCTGACGTTTAGCTCTTTAAGCTCATACCTATGAGATCTTCAGTGGGGTCAGCTGGAGAGTAAGGCCAGTTACACTGTAGGGTCGGGGGAGTGGGCTGTGAAGAGATGCGTGCTAGGATCCCAACCTTAACACCTACGCACCTTGTCCATGGCAGGTGGTAAAACCTAAGAGGAATTTTGGGAAAAAGGGCTACATAATTTAAAAACCCCTGACTCCATCACATTTTGATTGCAACTTACGTGTTAGGCAGTGGTTAAATAGCGAATGTCAACGATTTTAGAGGGCAAATTAAAATGACAAATATTTATGTGTAAGACCCTGCTTTGTATTATGAGATATGTGAGAAGACAGAGAAGGAATACAACATGATTATTATTTTCAGAAAGTTATAATTTCCCCAATACTACCTGGTCTGCCTGGTGGTGAAAGAATCGTGGACAGGTAGCCTGAGCTTAAGTAACTGACTCTCTTCCCACACTCCCTAAGAAAAGGATGGGGCTGCTAGATCAAACTAAAGAGCTGCGGATGGAGAACGCAAACTTTCTCCCCAAATCAGTCATGCTCCAATGTGGATTATTCCATTCTGCAGAGCAGAAATCACGGTTATACTAACAAATGCAGTTATTCTATTAAAAAATAAATAGTGATTGAACACTTATGAAGGAATCAAACAAATAAAGGGAGAGACACGTGGAAATTTAATCAGAAGAAAGGGCTTGGATAGAGGCTCCAGAAAAACACAGTCCCTTCGGCCTTTCTGCCCTACACAAACACAGGAGCTGTGCTGCCACAGGTACAGGTGTTCCCAGATGTGAACAGCACACAAGTCCCCAGATACACTATGGAGATCCATGTCCTTGCTGACCAGCTCTGGTTCTGAGGGGATTCTTTGAAAAGTTGAAATCTGCTTCTTCGTCATTCCACCTGTGGTTCCTCTCTGCCCACTCCAGTAAGACACCGAAGAGCCAGTTGATTATGATACCTTCAACAGTGCTGCAAGGACTTATTTAATACTCAGCCAGGTATCAGGAAGAAGGGAATGGGGGTAGGGGGCGAGCATAGATCCAAAGCATTTGAGAAACCAGAGGACAAGAAGGTACATAAACAGGAAAAATGAAATGGGACAAACGCTCTGTTAGAACGATCCTAAAGAGGCATGAGAACAGCCACAAGTGAGGGAGCAAAGGAATGACATGTGACCTTAGAAAGTCTCTGGACAGGCCAATTCCGGAAAAACATTCTAAGCAGAGGGAGCACTGCACACAGATGCATTAGGGCATAGAAAGACAAAAACATTTGGGAAATTCAGGATAATGCCAGGTGCAAAGGAAAGAGAAAGGGGTCATGATTATGAAGAGCTTGGATTCTGCCTTGCAGAGTTTAGATTTTATTCTATAGGTTATAGGAGCCAGCAGAGGCTTTTAAGCAATGCCTTGCTAGGAGGTAGGCAGAGAAGGAGTTAATGTCCTGTTTTTATATATGAAAACAATTGTAGCACAAAGAAATTATGCCTGAGGCCACTCAGCCAGTGAGGTCTGGAAAACAGGTCTCCCCACCCCCAACCCAGATGCTTTCTACCAACACATGCTGTTTCCAGAGTCAATATATCTTTGTGGGAAGCAATATATCTCTTTGGACATCCTGTGGGAAGCAGAATCCTTACCTGCCAATAAGAAATTGTAATCCTCTTACTTCAATGAAAGGAAATGTTACTTTGATGGTTCCCAAGTTACCACGTATACATTTGTATCAAGTCATTTATCACAATGTCATTGTGATTATCCATCTGTTTTCCTGAACTAAATTGGGAGCTCCTTGAAATCAGGGACTGTGTCTTCAGTTAGGCCTTGAGACAAGTGTTAATTGAACAATTACCATGTGCCAGGTGCTGTGCTAGACACAAGGTATTCCACTGCGACTGGCCTAGACATGGCCTCTGCCCACTGTGGAGTCTGCAGCCTTTCCATCTCTGCACTCCTGGTACTTAGACACAGGGCTGACACTCCAATAAGGTCTGCGAACGACGGCATGAGTAGAGCTGGTAGTCCCGCACTATTTTCCCCAAAACCATGGATGTTTCCTAAACTTGTGTCCTGTGTGTGCACGGCTTGTGAAGGGAAAAAGGAACCTGAGTCTTAACCTGTCCCCCATCCCACCATTTAGAAACACCAGGCTTAGACAGAGGCACACACCAAGCTAAACTTCACAGTTCTAGGCCAGATAGAAGACCAGCAGGTGGGCAGGTATCAGATCTCTGGGTTTGGTGGCCAGGAAAGTATCCCATGAGAAGTTGATAGAGTTGGAAATTAAGGGGACGATGCCTTCACTCCCTTCTCGGGTCCTCCCTTCCTACATTTAAAATTCTCAACTCCCTTGTATAAGTGAAGAAGAAACTAAAGCTGTGAAACAATAAAACCATTGGGCTGTAGGTTCAGCATTGGGATCTAGAACCCAAGCTCCAGCCATATCACTGCCTGCCCGCCATGTGGCACTCAGCTGGGTGACTCTAAGCCCAGCCTGAGATGGCCTAGTAAGGAATGTCCTCCTGCTGAGCAGGCCAGTAAGAGCAGCCAGGGACTGCTGCTCCCCCTCCCGCCATGAACCAGTCAGCCTTCTTAAGCCCTAGACTGGCAGGGCTGGTACAGCTTCCAGCTGCCTGCTCGTTCTACCACTAATAGGAAGCAACATATAGAGCAAGGGCACCACTTTTTGTGAAAGAGCAATCCTGTATGTCCTAACCTGGCTGTGCGTCCTTACCTTTGGCTGCTGCTTAGCGATCATTACAATCTGCCTTGACCTCAAGAGCGTACATTTAGGTTGCATACAGTCCTACTTCATTCTGGAAAAATCGTTCTCAGTGGAAATTATAGTATCCACTTGCTGCCTGCTGGGGGACAAGATTATCACCTAAACTGAAGCAGACCAAGATAGCTACCATGCGTGGCCTCCGTGTGGACATGCTCCATGAGGGTGCTAGGGGAAAACACTGATTTTCCAGTACCAGGTTCTGATGTGTCTCCTCTGCTGCCCGCCGTGGGACCTTGAGTGTGCTACTGGCCACTGGGGGCCTCGTGCCCCACCATATTACTGGGGTGCCCTCTGCCACGACTCAGGGGCTTGTGCAGATCGAGTGAGAGAAAGAGCTCCCACTTCTGTCTGCACCTCTACCTACTTTCAAAAATGTTTGTGTGACTGTCTGCGAAGAAGGAAACAAACTGTAAGACTTACCATAAAAAGAAAAGATCTAATGCTACGGTGAGGAAGAATGAAGACGAATTATAGCCACACTCTCGGCAGGCTGAGTGGCAGGTAAGCAGTCACAGGTTCTGATGGGAGAGGAAACGAGCATCGGGTGTATCGCTATCACTGCTCGGGGGAAACCAGGTGACCGCCCATCCCCAACTAAAGGTGATATTTCAATTCGTCTTTAGAAAACCAACATGACATGTGTATCATCAAGAGAAAAAGGAAAATCTATTCTCACTCACAAGTATCTGTCCCAATGAAACAATACGAGAATAAAAAAACAACATAAAAAATTGTTCGAGTGCTTTCAAAAGGCCAATAATAGCAGACTATTAAAATAAATTTATGTGTATACATATATACGTATATGTATATATGTATTGAGCACATATATATGTAAATATGTATATACTCAATGAAATATTATCTGGGCATTGAAATCACTAAGAAAACGTGGGGAAGTATTTGTGACACTGTTAAGTGAAAGCAAATGCAAATAGATATAAACAATTATTAGAGCACCGCAGCTTTTTTCACAGAGATAGATGGTAAAAGGGCACATTCTAACAGCGGAACATAATCCTGTTAGCCCGGCGAGATGTGTGTGTATCACAGGGAATTTTCATTGTGCATATGAAAAAAAGGGATTCTTTTCTTTTTCATGAAAAGGAATCTCAAAATGTTTTTATAAATGTTTTTGTGAAGATAACAAATATCGAAGACATAATCCATGCCTCTGAGCTCCCTACAGACCACCTTTAACTTTGAAAGAGGTGGGCAGGTATGATTTCAATCTTCTTAAAAGTAGTTAATTCACTGGGAGTTAAGACACTAAACAGAGCCTACTAAGGACACTTGTGATCTTGGCAACCTTTGGTCACTACCTCAATGGTCATGGTCACCAGTTTTAAACTGAAGGAGGCTGTATGTCCGGGTGGAAAGCACACTCCAAGAGGTTTCAGTGTAGCCTGACCTTGGCCAAAGTCACTTCCCAGCTCTGGGCCACACTTACTTATCTGCCAAACAAGGAGGTTGAGATCAACAAACTCTGAAGTCCATTTTTTTTTAAGGTTCAGTGATTTTATGATCCTCTAAGTCTCCACCAAAATAAGTTCCCTTTAAATCTCCTCTAAATCTCCACCAAAATAAGTATGCAAAATACTTTGAAGTGAAAGCATGCAAATGGATATAAACAATGATTAGAGCACCGCAGCTTTCTTCACAGAGATAGATGGTAAAAGGGCACATTCTAACAGCGGAACATAATCCTGTTAGCCCGGCGAGATGTGTGTGTATGTGTGTGCATATGAAAAAAAGGGATTCTTTTCTTTTTCATGAAAAGGAATCTCAAAATGTTTTTATAAATGTTTTTGTGAAGATAACAAATATCGAAGACATAATCCATGCCTCTGAGCTCCCTACAGACCACCTTTAACTTTGAAAGAGGTGGGCAGGTATGATTTCAATCTTCTTAAAAGTAGTTAATTCACTGGGAGTTAAGACACTAAACAGAGCCTACTAAGGACACTTGTGATCTTGGCAACCTTTGGTCACTACCTCAATGGTCATGGTCACCAGTTTTAAACTGAAGGAGGCTGTATGTCCGGGTGGAAAGCACACTCCAAGAGGTTTCAGTGTAGCCTGACCTTGGCCAAAGTCACTTCCCAGCTCTAGGCCACACTTACTTATCTGCCAAACAAGGAGGTTGAGATCAACAAACTCTGAAGTCCATTTTTTTTTAAGGTTCAGTGATTTTATGATCCTCTAAGTCTCCACCAAAATAAGTTCCCTTTAAATCTCCTCTAAATCTCCACCAAAATAAGTATGCAAAATACTTTGTAATGAAATATCTCTAAAATAAAAAAAAAAAATTACCTCAATAATAAAAAGAATTTTGTTTCTCAAAAGGTAGCACAGACTAACAAAAGAGTGAAACGTGGAGTTAAATAAACAAGGGTTCGAATCCGGCTTGCCATGTCCTAGATGTTTAAACTCTTTTAGGAAAATCAATCAATATTGATGCAGAGTGACCAAACGCACCTGGTTAAATAATTCAACCCATATGGTAAATATATAACAAAATATAAGTCATATATAATAATCTGTCTATTCTTGGAAGATTCAAAGATACTCTGAAAGGTTGTATATTTCCAAGAATCATAAGTGCGAGATTTTTCAAGATAGTTCCAAGTTCTGGTTTCTCAGTTCACATGATATAATAGTTCATTGCCCCCATAAAGACACAGTGCCCCAATCTGTTTGGAGAGTATGACCATCAACAGTGCACTCCTGCTTCGACTGAGACCCACGTTCACCCCAGGCCAAGAAGACTCTGATTTTAAAGACTGTTTATAGTTATTTTACTCTCCCCACGCAGGTACCACATTCAAGTGCAATGCTCATTATTTGGTCATATTCTTGCCTGACTTCTGCATTAGAGAAGTCTAATGGACAAAGGCAACCACTGGATGCCCTAAGTCTGAGGCCCCAGTATTTAACTATGTGACCCTAGGAAAGTAACTCACCTAGTTAGGGCTGTGGTTGCCTGGTGAGGAGTCAGGTCTGAAACATAATTAAAGTTCCAGGTTTCAAATGCAATGTTTCTCTATTAGCATTCTGTACTCTCAGTAAAGTCTTAGTAAATGCTCTTGGTTCTATATTCACCCTTGTATATATATGGATCCATGGCCTATTGGTTCACCCTCAATGATGCAGCTGAGCTATTGCCACTGAGTAGATCTGCTTCCTGTCATTTCAGGGAATTTCATTGTGTAATGAGCCTGGAGGTTCCTGTGTGCTGTCTGGATTTAACCCAGGGGGCAGTATTATCATCTGACCACAAACAGAACAAGCCCCAGAAGATTGTCAGTTTCCCTAAGTTGGGGACTAGATTCGCATTCTAGTCAACTCAGAGTAAGACACACAGTATTCTAGGTCAGAGAAGGTGGCAAAAGAACTTACAGGGGAGGAAGGGAGTGCAGAAAGTGACAAATTTGAACGGTAGTTTGAAAAAATCCTAAATGACTCTGTTAAAACTGGGTCCAGAAAAATAAAAATGTAAGAGAGAACGAAGTGTAGCAATGAGCTGAAGCATCCTATTCCACTGAACACGGGCCTCTGACAGGTTGTGAAAGCAGGCAGCTGAGGGTTCATTCATGAGAGGCCGTACCTCTCCCCTTTCCCATGCCCTGGCACTCACAGACGGGGCTTGTGGCGTGCCTTGATGACTAGACATCAGTGAGAAATTTCCCTTCTAGTAAAGGCAGGCATAGAGATATCAGTGAGGTACAAAACTCACCACTGGCCTTTTCTCGAATCTGACCAGACCCTCCCCAGAGGGCTCCCTCCTTCTCTTCCTGCAACTTCTCCTTTTAGCCAGCTGCCGACCACTCCTCGATGTATGTTCCCAAGATATGCTTTACAACTGCTCCCCCAGCCTGGCCCCTCGATCCTTCTATTGTAGCCTCTGCTTGCACCTGCTGCATGGCCCCTCCCTTTCTCTCCCCGCTCGGGGGTCTGCCCTAACCCCCCTCCAACCCATTAGCTGATTCCTAGGCAGATGATGCCACAGAATGTAAAAGGACAGTGGAGGCTGTGAGTCTCCTGCTGCCGGCCCTGCCTCTGCTCACTGGAGCCCTTGTCTCACCTCCCCCCTCTCCCCCCATGCCTTCTTCTGTCGTCTGCTCTTTGGTTCCCAGGTTAGCTCTCTACTGTTTCTCTAATTTGTTTATTGATTTGGAGAATCAAATCACTATTGTTCAGCCACAGAAATAGCCTGATGTTAGGAAGGAAGCATTCATTGGGAATCAGGAAGCTATATTAGACACAGACTCAGAACATTAGGCTGAGAGGGTCTTCCAAAATCATCTCTTTCAAGCCTGTCACTCGAAACAGGCTTGTTCAATGTGGAAACAGAAGGCCCAGAGAAGCTGTAGTCTCCCTGCCCCCACCAGGCATCTGTGTGTCCTTAAGCCTGCCATTTTGCCTGTCTCAGTCTCAGTTTCCTCATCTGCCTGGCAACAGAAAAGATCTGCTTCAACCTCAAAAAAAAAATCTTGAAGATGGTAGGGAATTGTGTTCGTTGACCAACTCAGTAAATGTGTTATCCTGGCTCCATCTTCATCTTTAACACAGGAGTTCTACTTGTCACCCTGCTGCCTGGGACAATGAAACAGGAGAGAAGCACAAACTAGAAGACACCATACGCACGTATCACACAGAGAATTAAACAGAACACAGGTATTAGTAATAAAAAAGCAGTGTCAACCATAACAACAATAACCAAAAAGCAGTAACTATGAGAAGTGAATGTATTAATGTACCTTATTGTGCTAAACACTTCACATTATATCTATGTATCAAATCATAACATTGTACATCTTCAACTTGCACAATGTTATATGTCAATTATATCTTGATGACATTGGAAAAAAAGGTAATGTCAAAGGCTTCAGATTTCTGGAACCCCTGCCTGCAGAAAATGACCAAAGTAAATAGCAGCAATAGAGGGAACTAATAAGATAAGTCCTATTGGATGATCCAAATATCTATTGCCTGTTTCTCCCCTTTCTTGCCGTAGGAAGTAGATACAGACCTACCCTTAAAGGACTCCATCTTCGACTCCATCCTCAACTCACAGCGTAGAGTTCAATTCAAAATCCCTGCAAATAGCTTCCATCTCTGAGTTCTGAAGTTCCGATGGTCTTTATCACACACTTTGATGCTAGATTGTGTATGGTGTAATTTTGTTTCCTCAGCAAGAGAGAGCTGAATCCTTAAGGGGGAGAACTATATCTTCTATTATCCCTTAGTGGCTGACAAGCACAGGGCATATAGTAAGAGCTTTGTAAATATCAGTAAGGTGCTTAATTTCTGAACTGAGGAGAGAACAGGAGTCCAAGTCTACAATGAGCTCATGTCACAGTATGCATCAAGCACAAGAGCTCCACATCTTCCAACCAGTCCTCCCTGCCCAACAGTATATGATACTACAGGCAGGATACATAGCTCGATTTATGAGATTTCAATTGATACTAACTACAACTAAATAAGATTCAAGGGCCCTGGATTCCATATATTTCATGTTTAGAGCCACCTATACATACTTGCGCTCATATTACTTTACCCACCAAGAAAGACTTCTCTCCCAAACATATTATCTGATGCAACCTAATTTTTAAAACATTCTGACCTCCTGGAATATCATGTACAGCTAGCTGTACAAGCTGTACACTGCACAACATCAGAGGCCAAAGTTCACAGTGCAGCAAGCCTACATCTATCTCCTCCCTGAAGCCTCTAAGTACCTCTGCTCACATGGATTTGATTTTAAATGATTCACTATGTGGCTCCTCTAATCAAACATTCAATCGAATAGGAAAGAGATTTTATATAGTCTCTGCTTACTGCTGGAAATGCCTACTTCCTAAGCCACCTAAAATTTTCCATCATTTAAACTCACAGACAATTATTCTTCTTTGCCAATTCTGGATGTGTAAGAAGCCATAAATATCTCTCACCCTATTCACTGAAATAAATCAAGCTTTAAGGAACCAGAGGCATTTGACTTGACCCCTAGGCGTGGCCTTCTGTTAAATGTGCTTCTGATTCCTTTTGGCCAAAGCTCCTCCCAGTCCCACGCGGCAACCTCCGCTTCCACCTTGAGAAAGGAAATCTCAGCCTTTTCTTCCATCACTCCACCTTTCTTCCTCCCTACTTCAACCCGGAAGTGAAAATGAAAGACTGATGGCTGAATTAAATGCAAGAAGTCTTCCAACTAGTGTCTCAATGTCACCTTTTCTTCCAGAACCCAGACACATAAGGAATCTGAGGTTTGCACCATAGAGGAAGAATGAAGTTGGATGAAGGAACAAGGCAGAAGGAAGGGAGGACAAACAAGGCAGAGAATGGACTTCACGACTTGGGAAAGGCCCTGGCTCCGTTCAGGTGAGCACTTCCTCCAGGTAATGTTTTTTCCTTTGTTCTAGGGACAAAGGACTCACGGTCTGGAGAATCAAACCATCATCTAATCTGGAGACAAGAGTCGTTCCTACGAGCCCCACCACCTCCACATTGCTAGAACCCAAAAGTCAGGGATGCCCTCCCTTCCTTTACCTATTGGGAAATGGAAGCCTGCAGACTTTCTGTTCTCAGCTAAAGACTGTGAAATAGAACTAAACTCAAGTGTGAGTGGGTCTAAAGTCATTTCCTTTTTACCTCATTCTGTGGTCAAATGCTTTATTTTCCTGACCATCTGGAGAATTTACTGTCAAAGTCATCACTTTTCTCCTTGACTACACTTCATTCTGTTGAATGTTCACTACTTTGGATGAAGAAACTGCCTCCCCAAGGAAAGGGAATGATTCTTGAGGGCAGAAAACAGGTCACACCAGCTACATCATTAGAGGTGTTTGGCCAGGCCCTTGAGTCGGGCCCCTGCCGAATTTTCTATGTGATTTCTTTGGGCCAGAGCTGCTCCCCATACGGCATCTCAATTTCCACCACAACTATCTCGCATCTGGTGCAGGTTTTGCATGAGGCAGATTCTTGTTATTTTTAGAGAATGTTGCCCAAATCAAACAAGCTAGAGGTAGCTTCTAGAAGATCTTATCCTCTACTTTCAGGTAAGGTTCTCTGACCACCTGCTTTCTCCAATCTTGCTCCTCTTAGCCTCCCTCCCACTGGGTTGGTGCCTCTTTTCTGCTTCTTCAGCCCTTGCCTCAACTACAGGCCATATCCTTAGGTCACTGTTTGCCTCCATCTCCCATTCGACTGGGAGATAAATCATGGAGGGCAAGGGGCCTTGTCCTTACTCATTGTTCTAATTCCAGCCTACAGGACTTGCTAACTTTAGCACTTGATCAATGGTGTTTGTAAACTCAACAAAGGAACTAGACCAAAGAGCTTATAAATCTGACCTGACAGACAAGGCCACTAGCACTAGTCGAACAACCCAGCAGATTTGGGGGCCTCAAGGTTACCTGTGAGCAGAAAACCCACCAGGGTCCTGATGTCCAGAAACAGACAAGATCTATTAGGGTATCAGCTCTCAGAGAACCCTGAGTTTATGACTCAAGTCTGTATCCACAGAACCCAGGACAGTGTCTGGTATATCCTACAGAATTACTGTGTGTTTGTGGAACAGGTAATTAACCTTAATTACTGAATCCAATCCCCATATACTCTTCCTTTCTTCAGAAGGCAAAGTCTCCCTGATAATGACTGGCAAAGTCATAGAAATTTAAAGCCTGATGGAGTTGGGCAGCTGATTCTAAGTTCTCATTTACAGGTGGGAACACTGAGGTACACGATCTCACAGAAGGCATCCTACCCTCAGTCTAGCACATGTTCAACTCTGTCACACTGTCACGCTTTGCAGGAAATCCAAGAGCCTGTGAGGCCTATAGCTGAGCCACAAGGCTCCTGGCTTTTTTCTTTCCATCTCCATCCAGCACTTGTCTCTCGACAGTAAAGAAGAGTTTCCTCTAGGAAAAAAGGGATGGGACGAGCCTTCCCCCTTCCTAGGCAGCAGCCAGAAGTTCTGATGTCCTCTGACAATCTAGGAGAGGAGCCATCATCATCCAGTATCTTCCAATGTCAATGCTTCAATTTCACAGACAATCTGGAGTACACAAACAAAGTGTACTGTTGAACTTGAGTTTTATTTGAATGTAAAACATCAGTGGGAAAGGGCTCTCAGAAACAAGTTAAGTGCCTTCCTCCCCTTTTACAGCCTGTCTCCTCTCATCCTATAGGTAACTGATGCTCAAAATGAACATGTTGTTGACCTCTTTGAGTCACCCATTATTAATGCCATTAAAGTGACAATCTTGGTACCAGCCCTGGCCTGTGAAGCTTTCATATTAAGGAAAAAAAAATCTTGAAACAAAAGAAAGCCTAGGTCTTCTGGGGTGTGGCATGGCACTCCCTGCATGCTAAGGCTCTCCTCCAATCATAAATGCTTAGAAATGCTGCCCCATGACTTGTCATTTTCCAACTCACGTGTTGGTTTCATTCTAGCTCACATCTAGAAACTTGATTTTCAAGATGTTGGCAAGAGGTGATTCAATGTGCAACTGGGGAACAGATATCAATGTTGCTACAGAAAAGGCAACCGCCCTGAGTCCAAGAAGAGAAACAGTGCTCAGCCAGGGCACCAAGAGATCCCTTCAGACACCATACACGTGGACGGCACACCGTGCCAAGCTGACGTACAAAATCATCCCGGACGCAACGATGGGGACCATAAGAAGTAGTGTCCGTTTAATAAAATAATTCACCCCACAATGGCTTGAGAGACCATTTTCTTTTGCTCAACTGTTTTCTAGAGGAATGAAAGAGCACTAAAAATCAATCAGAATTCTAGCCAAATCACAGATGTCCAAAGGGATCTTGTATATCAATAAAAATGACTGAATTTACACACAAAAAATGAACCTATTCAAGCATTTTTTAAGAATGAGATCGCTATCACTGTAGTACAAGGCATAATAACATCTGCAGGAATGTGTGTGTGTGTGTGTGCGCGCACACGTGCGCGTGCATGAGTTCTGCCATGGGGACCGGGCGTTGGAAATTGAAGGCAAAGATCCATGTCCACAGAGGCTTACCCATAGGTTCCTTCCCATGAGCCCCACAACCACACTGCCCTCCACTTCTCTGACCTCCCGTAGTCATAAACTCTGCAAGCCCTGGGGATGTTGGCCGGCAGCTGCTCAGGCTGCCCAGTCAGATATTCCTGGGCCTCCAAGAGCTTATTTTAATGGGGAAAAAGATCCAGCTTTATTCTCTGGTAAACTGGCCAACTGTCCTGCTCAAAAGTCACAATGTCATTCTTAAGGAGCATAAAAAGCCGATGACTGTGCCAGCACTTAGACCAGCCACCCCAAGAATGCCCATGCCTTGAAACCCCACTGATGGGCCACGAGTAGAGGCCTCTTTCAGATACTGAGCCACAACAGGGTTGTAACCCATTTTGGGGGCCTGAGCTGCTGTGTTGCTTTAATCCTCATCGTGACAGGGAGAAGAAAGCCAAGGCTGACATTCAGTGTCAACACAAAGGTTTAACTGCAACTTTAAATAAAATTACCTACTGCCTCCAGCATTTCTTAAGTCTGCTGGTATCTCCTGCAGCAATGGTGAACACTGTATTCCAAAAACACGTGTTCTAGTTGGTACCATGTTCTCCACAGCCAGGAGGGGAGAGGTCAGACTCATAGTAATATGACCGCACTGCAGGAGGCAAAATAACGGTCAGCCTTACAGGAAACACAGGACCTGTTTTTTTTTTCAGCCAGCACAAATAACTCACCATTTTCACTGGTATCTCCCTTCTTTTGCAATGAATGTGAGGCAGTGCCACAGGGACATACATAAAATAGTGTATGTGTGTTCACTTATATGTCTGAGTCAGGATGAACATTCAGAAAATGATAGAGCTAGACAGGTGTGTGGGTCAGGGGTGTAGCCTCGAAAATTTTTTGCTAAACTGGTTTTGTCTTATCGTATGTGAAGTATATTATATTTTCAAAAAAAGTTTTCAAACTTAAGGTCGGGTCTAAAATCTGATGGCAAGTTGTATGCAAAAGACCCAAACAGAATAAACAACAGAATTGTTTTTAAGAAATCTGTGGTCGAGTCCTGGCTCTGAGAAGAACCACAAGCTCTCAGGCACTTCCCTCGTGGGGGTCTCAGCTTCCTCGTCTGTAGAATGAGAAAGGTGGACCTTTGCTGGGCCCTGAGTCCTTCTCAGAATCTTTTAAAATTTACAGGGCTGTCCCCTGTCAGATGTCTGCATAACATCTGACACGATTTATCACCTGCTCCCTGGATTAGGTGATGTCCACTGTTCCTTCAGGCTCTAAAAAAATCTCTTCTTAATATTTCTGAGCAAAAAAATAAAAAATCGGTGGCTGTGGGTTTCCATTTCAACTTCTTTTCCTCATTACCTCAACTTAAGATCTACATGCAAATTTACAACAAGCTCTAAAGTTCTAAAGTTCTATAAAATAGCTTCCCAAATCCCAAATGGACATGACATGTTCGGAAGCAAAAAGATATTATAATTATGGTTCCCAATCCCTAAATGAAACATTATTCACTCAGCTGTGGCAGTGATGGTCTGGAAAACGTTAGGAATTAACATCTTCTACATAACTCAGTTATTTATTTTTTTGTGGGGCGGGGGGTAGGTGGTCCTATCCGAAATGCCGGTTGAATCTGATGATTGATGGACACACCAGGGAACCATGAAGAAAGAGGCACATTGCTTTCAGGCCAATATTATAAGGTTACTCTCCTTCAATCTTTATAAAGAGGTTTGAGTATACTATCCACTCCTTTCCTTAAAAATTATATAATTTTAGGCTGTAGAAGGCACCTTATACAATATCTGGCTCAATATTTCCATTTCGGATGAATGTTCAGAGAGGAGGATGCTCTCCAGACAGAACGAGGACTCAGACTCAGTAATTGAGTCTCAAATCTTGATTTTATTTCCCCTTGTCCTTTGCTCTCTGTTTCACAGGCAAAAATAAAGCAGGCTATTGTTGGGAGGACAGCAAAGGTGGGGGTTGTTTTGTGAATCAAAGAAAAAGGTACCCAGGAGAAGAGCTCTCCCACTGTTTTCCTTTCCAACAAAAATGGTGATAAAATCCATTAAATATGTGGAGACTTGTACAAACGAGAGAGAAAACCACCCTTGCATAGGCTAAAGGGCAATTTCCCTTTTGTAGGACAAATAACAGCCTGCAAGACAATGTCAGTTCCACTGCTGGCCAGTCTAATAGGGCACAAGGACTCTTGCTTTCTGTATTAGATTCTTTTCCGAAAAAGGGTAATTTTGAGTGATTTTATTTCATAATTTGTTAATTACCCACTGACCCGGAGGCTCCAGAGATGCTTGTGTTCACTGTAGATAGATCTTCCACAAATCATGCCTCCTAACACTTGGGTCTGAGTTTTCTCTGCTCCATCCATTACTCTGGACACCTGGGTAATGAGCTCTGGCCAATGACAGACAGTGCTCTCATATTTAAGGAAAAATATTTAAAGGAAAAATATTAGCTGTAACATGAGACTTCATTAAAGACCAGTTGCTTGACAGAATCTCTTCCCTAAATCCAGCAAAATGCTTTAGGCCATGGGTCACTCCTTGACCCAGTTTTTTATGGGCCGGTTCCCCTTATAACCATTTCCCTCACAGTTCCAAGGAGTCTTTCGGAATGGCACATTAATTTTCATTTTAAAGCGTGAGATCAGGAATCAAATATATGCATTATTCTTCCCTGAGACATGTAAATCCAGACAGGAAGGAGGAGAATAATGTGTATTTAGAACATTAAATTTTTTTTAATTTTCAGTTTTTCCGGGAGCTGCCTTTGCATGAGAATGAAGAGAAATCTTGTCTTTTTAGGGTCATCTAATTGCAGTTTTGAAAGTCATATTACCCAGATTCATCCAAATGTTTCTTACATATTCCTTCAAACAATGGCGTTCACCAAACTCCTGCTCCACCCTCCTTACTGCTTCTATCTGAACCTTCAGTAGACAAATACAATATTTTCACTGGGGCAAGTAGAAGCAGTTATGCCAAAAATTACTTTTCAGGGTTCTGCTTCCAAAAATTAAAACACAGAAGCTAACAGCACCCTTGGATGTTATATACCACTGCCGGACACCTAGCCTACTTTGTGTAGCATTTGCATCCAATGGGTAGTTAGAATGGGGAAATAAAGGATTTGCATCAATTCTCAGTTACAATCTTATCTGTATCAAGCTGGTAGATGGCTATTTTTTTTGTTGTTGTTTGAAAATGATTTTTCTCTGGTCACTTTCTGAAACCTCTCTCCTGGCCTTACTACAGCAAATGCTCAGGGGTCAGCAAAGTTGTGTTAAGATTAGCTTAGGTCAAATGTAATTAGAAAGGGAAATGAGCTCTGGAAGGAAAACAGGGTTTCCCAGATGTACTTCCTACTGATTCTCCACATGTGTTCCAGGAAAGCAGATTTCTTTTGTAGCCCCCACGAGGGTTTTTCCTGCTTTCAAGTTAACACGTGCTGTGCTCTTGCATTCTTAGAATTACCTTGTTTCTCTCCATATACCCCGACCAGCAGATCCTTATCGGCTCACTTCAAGTCTCCCCTCTGAAGGCCTCCTGAGCTACCCTGGTTGACCCTGACCTTCCCCAACTCTGAAACCATTCCTTCAAATTAAACTTAGTTGGCAAATGGTAAATTTCAGCTGAACTGTGAAGACTTGAATGACACATGAATGCCCTCAGCATTTTAGATGCTCAAAGGGTAGAAGGGAGACAAATGTAAAAACAAATAATCATAAGGAAGTGTGAAGGAGGGTGTACCAGGCAGGGTCTTAACAGGAAACAGACGGCACACCCAAATCAGGATAGTTAAGGAGAACTAATTTACAATGGTGTGGATTGTTGTAAGGGAAGCACAAGGAGTGATTAACAAAGATGCTGTTACTACTTCTTGGTTTAAAGTACAGAGAAGGAGCACTTACTGGAAACACAAGGTCCTCCAGAAGGTTGGTGGATTTTCAATGTCTTCTACCTCCAATTTCTTCTCCATTCTGCCACTGAAAACAACTTTCTAAGGGGGCAGATGTGAGGCTCCCACCGCCTTATTTCTAAGCTCAGCTGGCTTCTATTTCCCTGAGAGTGAAGTCTAAATTCCTTGGATTGCTGGACCAGGCTCTTCAGCATCAGGACCCAGCTGCCACAGTCCAGCTTGTCACTTGCTCACTCCAAAGCCATCATCTTCTATATCATTATGACCCTGTGAATCCTCTATACCAGGGGTCTCCAACCCCCAGGCCGGGGACTAGTACCGGTCCCTGGCCTGTTAGGAACCAGGCCACACAGCAAGAGGTGAGCAACAGGCGAAGGAGCAAAGCTTCATCTCTATTTGTGGCCACTCCCAGCACTAGCATCACTGCCTCAGCACAAGCTCAGATCATCAGGCATTAGATTCTCATAGGAGCACTGGTCCCTGGTGCCGAAAGGTTAGGGACTGCTGCTCTATACCTTCATGCCCTAAGTAGAACGCCATCTTTAACCACCTAAGGCCTACTTTTCCATCAAGATCCAACCCACACATTTCTTTCCCTTAGGCCTTGCCTAATTCTCCTGAGTCAAGTTACTTATTTCCTTCAGCCTCCAAGTTGCATATCTCCTGTAGCTCTTCTGGTGCCAAAAAGGTAAATGCTAAAGAGGCTTTGAGTTTAAGCAGAAATAGAGGGACAGGGGCCAACTAGACATGTATTCTGAGTCTTAATCTTGGACTCCTTCCATATTACCATGTGGTCATGTCCCAAAGGACCCATTTCTTCTTTTTTTAATCATAAGGTCAAGATAATTCAGGGAAGATTCAGAAATAACATTTGTTGTTGCCAAAATTGGTTCCATCCATACTCAGAAAATATGGAGAACAACTTAATATTGTGAAGATAACTCAATCAAAAGAAATAATAACAATGGTAATTAGCGTCCCTCTGAGTGGCTGCCCTGGGCTCATGCCCTGTATAGAAGTGGTCCCTGAGGCCACAGAGAGTACTGGGCTCCAGCAGGAGCACTCTGCAGGACGCCCTAAATTAGCAATATAAATCTTTTAGAAATAAGTGACCCCACTAGTTTCCTAGCATCAGGTTATAATTGAAAAATTAAGCAAAGAAGCATAAAAGGCTTTCGGCAAATAAATTCACAATGATAAAATGTGGACTGGCCCAGGGGATTTTATGTTACTATCATTTGGGGGCTTTTTTGGCTCTCAAAGTTAAAGTGAAACTGCCAAGTACTCTTGGCTTGAAACATTTCAAAGCAAGAAAACTATAAAATAAAAATAAAGTTACCAAATATGAATGAAAATCTCTCTATGATGGTGCATGGGTAATTTAAGATAGGATGAAAAGGTTCCATGATTCTAAATTGAGTAAAACAAACTTAAAATGCTTCTTAAAAGCAACTAATATCTTAACAGAAAATAAAACAAAAAAATTAAATTCTTAAGAAGGAAAAACAAAACCAGTGAATAAGTGGACATGAACTTTAGGTCTACAATGTAAAAATATACCAAGAAAGAAACTGTACGTAGAAACTACAAATATGGTTTTATTATATACTGTTCTCTGCACCCAGAGCCTCGCTCATTCTTAACCTGCATTATATCGCCAAGGCTGCGCTATGCAAAATGGTTGTCACAGAAAAAAATATAAGATTCCCAACCTTGCCTTACAGAGCTCACAGAGTAGCTAGAAAATGAAAACTAACATACTTGAACCAATTTTGTGCCTAGTTCTGTACTGGCTGCCAGCGCTTAACTTACTGCAAGTGATCATGGAATCCTGAGATGAAAGCTGTCAGTCTGTTCTGGGTAAATATGCTGGTAGGAGTTAGACATAAAAAGGTGGGAAGACATGGCTAAGGTGGTGAAGAGGAGGAAAACTGAGTCCTCCCAACATAAGGGCACTGAATTAAGGCACCAGTACCAGAAAGAGCAGCTTACTGTCATGAGCACGAATCTATGGTAGAAAAAGAAAACTCAGCGGGAAGACGTAGGCTTGTTTTCAGCATGTTTAGAGTTTAGGTGTTACTAGTAGTCACATGGGTAGGAAAATCCAAGCAAACTGGGACATAAATATCTTTATATAAACACATAGAGATCTTAGTGATCAGAGAGAAAGACACCGAGACACAGAGAGACAGAGAGACAGACAGACAGAGAGACAAAGACAGAGACAGAGACACAGAGGGAGAAACAGAGGGAACTCAGAATTAACCTTTCTGTGAAAACGAGCAGAAGGAGACATGGAAGGCTTCAGACATGATGTATCAGCAAGGGTCAAACTTTTGTGATAGTTTCTCCTAGAGTATGCTGATGGCAGAAGACAGATTCATCGGTTTTAAGAAAAAAAAACAAAAGCAGTATTTGAAAGGTACCCATAAGGGAAAGCAATTTTAAAAATAAATGAAATTCTCTCGCTTTTCTCACAGGTAGATCAGTTCTCCTTCCACATTTTAATTTTTCTTCTCAGTTCCCTTGTGTGGCATTTTCCTCGTTTAACATTCTGCATGCTTGTATGTGTAGACAGACATGCTACTTTAGAATCATGGAAGTATTATGAAGTGTGTGACAGGGGCAAAGAGGAAAAGGTCTGAGGGATGACTTCGAGATTGCCCAGCATACTCTCAGGCTAAGCATGAGGAACCTGTCAGCTTTTCCCCCTGGTATCTGGTTCATACACTTACATTTTAATATAGAAGAATGAAGCTGGATGAGCTAGTTCTCTTCCCGGCCCTATCACTGCCTTATCTGGTGGACCGTGGATGAACAGAGTGAGTGTTCAGTTAACTCAACTGTTGAATGAACAAGTTGGGACAGTCAATTTTGTTTTGGACTCCCAAATCCAAGGTGTTAGAACCCTGTAATCTCAGAGCTGAGCTCAGGGCCTTGCTGAGTCTATGTAGAAATCAAGAAGACACCTCATACCTTCCAGGCAATCTAGCTCAGAGGGAAAAGTAAATGCCTGGAATAAAGAAAGCACAGTTTAACATACAATGTAAATACATACTAAGTTGTAAGCCAACAGAACATAATAAAAGTTAAAGAGAGGAGATGTCCAGGACCCTCTGGAGAAGTCCAAAATGGCTTTGTTAAGGGGATGGGATTTGAGCAAGAAATTGCTAGGTAAGATGATGAAGGAAGAGGAGGTGTGCATGCACACACATACCCCTACACTAATATACACGTACACATGTGGACCACAGCAATCCCGTGAATGTGTGACGGCTGTTAGACACACAGAGCGAGTCAACCCCTCAGGCACGGGACTGAGAGGCACTGAGCAGGTTCCCTTAAGTTTCCAATGTCATCTTTTGTATGCTGAAAATACTTCCACTAATTTATTATTTCATAACTTAAAATTTGAGAGATTTTCATCTTCAAAGTCTCTGACACATTAAAATTTCTGGAGAGAGGACTTTTCTCATATTAGTTGTCCTCAAACTTTAGTTCTGTGGGCAGAGTGTGGGGACTGCAAATGGCTGAGGTCTTGGGAGAAGACCCAGTTCAGGAGGTCAAGCACGCACGCACAGTGCTTCCTGAAGGGGGGGCCAGGATTCCAGAGTAGCGCTGTGCCAAAAGCCCTCAAAGAAGAGTTCCAATCGTTAGTTATGTCTTGCTGTGTCGTCTCAGGAAAAGAGAGTCAGGCAGACTGATAAGAGACAAGGCCAGGAGAGGCTCAGGCTTCTACACAGGCTACATGTGAACATCCCATAATAAGACTCCAATGAGAGTTTAAGGATGATGCCCACTATGTCAGAGATCACTGCCGCATGTTTAGCTCAGTGTTTTCTCTTATAAAAAACAGGACTGGATTTAATGGTGCCCAAGGTTTTAATGGTCCCCAAGGCTTCTAATACTCAGGCTCTGCGTCTGTGTTTGCGGCAAGCTGAATCATAGTTATGGGTTTCTGCTTTCCTCACACTGGATAGAACTTCAGAATCTCTCACAGGCGATGAGAGCTGCAAAAACACTTTGAGATCCCATTAGTAAAAAATTATTTTTTAAGGTATCCATTGAAAGGGGAAAAAGATCCAGCCATGAAACCAGTCCTTACAAAATAAGTTTGTGACAGGATTGATTTTAAACAGCTCTCTTACCCCATTTTACGTGTACTATTCTGGAAGAGTGTTCCTCCCTAGGTTCTCCACTGACTCTATAGTTCAATTTGCAAAACTTCGTTTTATACTTCTCTTCAGGAAAATATCTGCTTCTTGAAAAATGAGGTCCATCTGATTTGAGCAGAGTACATAATACCTCACGATGATTATTCCAGAACATTTTGAGTGACATCCTCTGGCTCAAGCCAACTTATTTATTCTCCCCTTTCTTATCCACAACATGCTGCCTCATGGACTCACACGGACATGTATTCACTATACTCTTCACTTTAAGACATATGAGGTTTATCCATTCAATTCTATAACACCTTGGCCTATTTTCTTAGTTTCAAGTGCCTCTATTCCTTCAAAATGGTACATATCTGGGCAACTGGTTGGCCCAGAGGTACAAATTTCTAAAGATAATCTACTTATCCCAGATTGTATCTGAGTAATTGATTAGCCAGAGCAGAGGGGCTCACGGAAAAGGAAATGGCGAAAAAGAATTTTTTCTGATAACGTATTGCCATTTTCCCACATACTTCGTTATCATTTTCTAACAAACCACGAGGGGCCATCGTTACCTAGAGGTGTAACTGTCTAAACCTGTGATGAGTTTTCTCCCTGGAAATGGTAAATCATACCTAGGATAGAAGGAGGCTTCCTTAATAAATATACTCTGTTTAGATGTGGATAAAATGAAGGAGTTCTAGAGAAAAGTAAAGGAATGTCAAGGCTAGAACAAAAGGAGGCATGGAGGAAAGAATAAGACAGAAAGAAGAAGGAAAAATAAGGAGAACTTAAAAATGTTCGTAAAAAGTAGTCCAATTCCTTGTTTTCACTCTTAAGGAAAGTGAGACCTGAAGTATGGGGAGGGGCAGAAATCAGAAAGTCAGAAGAGGAAAGAGGAAAAGAAGGAGTCCTGGGGAAGAGAAGAGGATGGAGGAGAGGGAAGGAGAGTTTGGAAGCACATCTGCAGAGACAGTCTAACAAGTCCCGGGCTCTGTCTGAGGAGCACACGCCGCCCTGGATCAGACGCGATCCTGCACACTCGAGCGCACCCGCTATATTTAGCTCCGTTGTAACTCAAGTCACTCGTGTTTCATTGGGGCAGCTGCCACAAAGTCCTGAAGAGACATTTTACTATCTACCCTGGGACAGCCGTGCCAAGGGCCTGGGCCTTCACAGCTACAGAACTTCATTGTGTTTATATACAAAAGAGCAGCGTTTTGAACATAACCGATTTGTCTGTTAACATCATTTAATGGTCTGGTGTATAACAGGACAGCATTTTCAGAAGACTGAAGTCATCACTCCCGGTTGCTAATGATGCCCCTTATTCTCAACCCTTGCAAACAAATACTGGCCCTTACCTTTTACGGTATGTTCTCTCATGAGAACTTCCCTGATCTTTTGTCTTCAACTCCTCGTGGGGCTCTGCACTTTAAAGAATGCTCTCTGGTATCTAGTCAAGCACCCTCAGACCCAGCTGACCTACAGAAATACTTACAGGTTTCCTTTGTTGCTGGGAGAACACAGCTGACTTTCACTGAAAAAGAGTTCGTCTATTAAAGGGTCAGCAAGATACCACTTGAATACCCTAGAGCCAAGAAATGAAAACCCTGGCACTACACAGAAGTGCTAAGACAGGGAATGGTTTAGAAAGTCAACATTTCTTCGCCCGAATATTAAGTATTTATGAGTCAGTGTTCTGGGTAAGCCATTTCAGTCAGATTCTGTGAGACAAAACCACACATACCCATTTCCTTCCCTCTCAAGGAGATTCGGTTATGATTTGTGCATAACAATTATACAAGGTGGCCCAGGGAATAGATAAATGAGCTTGACATAAATGCTGAGGGAAGAAGAGGCAGTTGGAATCTGGGAAGACTGGGGTGATTTTTCAGAGAAGGAGACTCTTTCCTTGAAGAATGAAAAGGGTATTGATAAGCAGAAAAGAGGGAAGAGAGAACTCCAGTGGGGAGAGAGAAAAGATGTCTCTTACTCTTTGGTTGTGCATATAGTCCGATGCTTCTGCAAAACTAAAGTTCCCAGGCTTGCGCCTTGACAAATACCAGTAGATTCTCCATAATTAATCCCTGGAACAAAAGCCATTTGCACAAAGATTTTAGCCAAGAAGCAACATCCTTATCTACAAACCAGAAGCTAAATGTCCCTCTGCCATGAAAAAAAAGACTAGGAAAGGTAAGCCAAAACTAGCATAGTCCTTGCAAGAATAATTGTCTCTGCTGCAGAAAAAAATACAGGGCCAGTGACACTGATAGGAAAAAGTGATAGAAGTGCCTGCCCTCGTCTAAACCTTGAAAAGGAGAATCCCTGGAGGACAGTGTGTGCCAAGCACTCCTGCCTGGCTGGGCAGAGGAAGTGAGCAGGCAAGTGCCAGGTGGGGTGGGGAGCTTACTTTAGCCAGAGTTCACCTTCTAGCTGTCTAGTTCCTTTAACCTGGACTAGACTGAAGGGCCAAGAGAAAAACGTTCTCTTTAGGGTATGAAATGGATCATTTCTGGTCCAGATGGTTTCCCATAAATACATTAATGATTTTATAGGCATATCTGCCCAGAAAGGGAAGAGTTTAACAATCACACTGTGGGAAATGCTCCTTTGAATTCTGTGTAAACTGAGTGAGAGACCGAAGACCTATTTAAAAGTATGTTTTAAGTGACCCTCTTTCCCACACCTCATTCTTTTTAGATGGTGAACTCAATAAACAAGCCTAATATTTGATTTAAAAGAGAATATAGACTACATTCAAACCTTCGGAATCATTTAAACATGGATGGTCCCAGTGTTGAGAAACACAGGTGCGTGTGCGTTACACACACACACACACACACACACACACACACACACACACACACACCCTCATTGGTAACAAAATCAAGGCTTCTACTGCTGAGCGTGGCTGTGAAGTTCCAGGATTTGCGTCATACCTCAACCGGACAAATTCTAAAAAGCAGGCATAAAACTGTCAGGAAGCCCTTTTCTTTTGCCTCCGAAACCACTCCCAAACCTTCCTCAGACTTTGTCTAATCCCCCATCCTTCACCCAAACTACCACAATAGTCCCCAAATGATCCCTTTACAAATAAATCTAATCTTGTCATGCCCCCTATCTCAACCCCTTAATAGCCCGCACTGCTTTTATGCTAGAGACCCCAGGGACCTTTCTCCTGGTCAACAGGGACTGGGGCAGGTGCCCCAAGCATTTCTGGTCTCATCTGCCCCCACTGTCATTTCATCTGCAGTGCACGTTCCCACTGCATGACCTTCTTCCAGTTCCTCAGCACCACCTAAGCCACCCCCACTCCCTCTCGGGGCCTTGTCACAGAACCTCTTTGCCTTCCAGACCTTCAGGACACTTTTGCTTCACAGTCCTTATCATGTTTAATTGTTCATTTGCATTCTGATTATTCGATCAATGCCTATCATCAGTAGGGGCTGTTGTGAAGAGTAAATCATAAAATGGACATGGAAAGAAATCCTTGAAGAACTGTAAGCAGGATCCCAGTGTAAATAGTAGCTTTTCTATTTGCTACTTTTAAAGAACTCCCTGCCCTCAAAACGAAATGTAAATGAAACAGGCAGTAGCATCACTTTCCTCAAACATCAAAAAGAAATGACTTCCAAAGCAGGCTCATTTTTATGTTGGGCAGAGAAAGTGGCAAGAGCAACTTGGTGAATGATTAACCTTCAGATCTTTAGGCATCGAATAAAAACCCACTCAGGGGAGCCACGGACAACAACCAGCCTGAGCCCCAACCATCTCCCTGGTGCCAGAGCATGTCCCCTGGACCTGCCACACCTGGTTCCTAAGGTGCCAGCGGCCACAGGAGAGTAAATATTAACTGTGGTAGGGAATGATTATCAATTGTGGAGAGCCGTCCACAGTTTCCAAGGTACTGACCTGAAAAGGAGCTGAAAGGAAAGAAGATTGGCGTACTTTGTCCACTGGGCTGGACATCCTGCATGTGCCTCTCCAGGTCCAACCCTGCTCTCCCCCAGTGAACCCTGGCCTCTCTGGGTTATCCTCTGGCTGCAGCCAAGGAGGGGCACCAGCAGGAGACCACAGGGAGGGAGGTGAGTGAGGTCAGGAGTATTACTCTCCCAGCTTCCTCCCTGCTGGGTCGCCCCAGGCCAGCTGTGTCCCTTAATCAAAGGCCACGGCTCCTATCAAGTATTCCTTCAACACAGCTTGCTTATGCCCGCTAGCTTGCTTCCCCATTCCCAATGAACCCACACTTTCTGGGAAGCAATCCCTCCCATTTCCAGCCCAGGGTGATTACAGTTTTCCTGGACTATTACTCTGCCTGGGATACTGCACCCATCTTCGTGGTTCCCCTACACCCAGCTTACATCTGAAGGTAAAGAGACATCATTGCAATAAGCACACACATGAGCAGAGGAGTGCAAACTGAGATGCGTTTGAGCAATGAAGTAATGTTTCTATGAGTGCCTACATTTCTCTGATCTGAGGTGGCTGTGGGACCGGCACTCAACAAGGCTTCCCTGAGAAACCAGTTTTTGAGCTGACATCAGATCCAGGGAGGTTTGGGGGTGGGACGTAGGTAGGAGGTTAGTGGAGGGAGTGGGAGACTCCCAGGAATCGGAAAAAACCTGTGGAAAGGTCCTGTCACACTTTTTTTGTCTCACACCTAGTGACTCTCACTCAAAGAGTCTTAGCTCTTCCTTTCAAATTCGGTTATTTGGGCTTTTATGGGGAATACACTTTGCCATTTTTAATGGCTATACAAATAGAAGATGTTAATGATAATGACCATGTTATTAAAACTCTTCAGGTTTTACTTCTCTAATACATCGCTGTCTCTTGGCAGGCCAGATAGTACCTAGCACAATGGCAAATACACAAAGTCCAATAAGCATACTGTTATGGACCAAATATTTGTGTCCAAAATTCATAGGTTCAAATCTCTAACCCCCAAGAGACAGTATTAGGAGGTAGGGCTTTTGGGAGGTAATTAGGTCATGAGGGTGAAGCACTCATGAATAAGATTAGTGTCTATATAAGAGAGACCCCAGAGAGCTCTCTCGTCCCCTTCTACCACAAGAGGATACAATGAGAAAATGACAGTCTGCAACCCAGAACAGGGCCCTTCCAGAACCTGGCCATGCTGGCTGGCACTCTGATCTCCAGCCTCCAGAATGAGAAGAAATACATTTCTTTTGTGTACAAGCCACCCAGTCTCTGGTATTTTCTTACAGCAGCCAAACCAAGACAGATGTGCAAATGACTGACTGACTGACTGACTAAGGAACCAGAGGAGGGGAAAATCCACAGAAACCCAGCACGGCCTGTCAGGGGAGGCCCGCATGTGAAATGCAGGTGAGTTGACTCCCAGTTAAGTCTGAGGTTGACCTTGGACAAAATAAACTTATCTCCAGATACTATTTGCTCAGGTCTCAGGCCCTGAGGAGATAAGCGAGAGTTATTTTGGTCTCCTGAATGCCTCAGAGAAGAGCTGGGACACAAGTGGTGACCTCCACGTTAAATTCAGCTTTGGGTATGGGGTTTCATGCTGTCCCCACAAATACACAGCTCATCAAA
>NW_006442107.1:7369163-7390575 GCF_000325575.1 Pteropus alecto
TAATGCATTTTCTCTGAAAGGGGAAGTAATATTTTAGATTCGGCCTTTCTACTTATTTAGTTAGTTTTTCTCTCATTTTACTTGAGGGTATAAGTTTGATTCGTGGCTATCTCCCTGTACCCTGGAGTGAGCAAGTATCCTAGAAGGAGCCAGAAAGGTCAACCTCACTTTCCTGGAAGGCACTGTATTGTATCAGATAGAAGAAGGGGACTTCAGGACGGGGACTCCAGTTGAGTCTCATTTCTGTAATTAACCTCAGTGTGGCCTCAGGGAGACACCATCCCTCTCTAGGGCTAATTTCACATTTATAAAACAAATGGCATATAAGCCATTTATATGAGATCCTTGGATCTTTTGATTTTGAGCACCATTTTTTTTTTCCAGAAATACATCTTAAAAGTCACATGTTCTCACCATTATGTTATTTTGGGGCCGGGGGTTAGCATACTATCCATGCCACCCCCAAGAGTTCTTAACTTGTTGTTAATGGGTTTCCTAAGAGGGTCCATGAATCTCTTGATATTGCATACAACATTTTGTGCCTATGTATATTTTTCTTGGAAAAAAACGGGTCCATAGCTTTAAGGTCATATATGGGTCTTATGTGACTTTAGTGGAAAAGCTAAGTGTGAATGCTTAGATGACAGATGCCAGCTGAGATGTGAATGTCTCAGATGCGTTCATCAGAGACCAGCCCCAGGAGCAGACACATCATCTAACCACTACACGCTCTGGACTCGGAGGAAGAAAAACCCCTAGGACCTATTAGTTAGGAATGTTTCAAGAACAGGATGGCTCCTGACTTGGGATGGGACTGGGTAGGTGAGTGCTCAAGACAAGGAGAGTTTGGGAACCCCGTACAAAAGTATAATTGTGGGTAAAATATACTGTGTTAAAAAAAAGTAAAAAATCCCTGGCTGACCTGTTAATTTAGCTCTCTCTCTGGTGCACATGAGGGTCATATGCTCTTTCTTTTTGCCCCCTGTCCTGTTAGCACCAGCCTCCAGAGTTCTGGGTTCAAAGGAAGAACAGGGCTTAGTTTTGCAGCTGGGAATTGGTGCCAGACAGAGCTGCTCATTCTGCCAGGAGAAGAATGGGCCATCCTGAGTCTGTATCTGTTACTCAGCCTTGATGGGGAGGCCCCACAGGAGGCCACACCACAGGCGTGGACAGGGGACCGATCTGGGGCTTTTCTCAGAGTAACAGGAAAGAAGTTGTGACAGTTCTGAAATCCTGCAAAACCATACTGCTCTGAGATGACTGCGAAATGGGTCTCACTCACTGATTTTAAGGTAAATTAGAAACATTAGTGACAGTGAAAGTTACACCATGTACAGTTATACATGCATGTGGGAAAACATAAATATGGCCATGTATAAATCGAGACTTAGAAGTTATAACTTCTATAGTAAATGCTATTATCCAAAAGTTTAAACATATGTGAGACAACTCATAGCAAATACGCTGACATATGGCATTGAAACCAATATGTCAACACTTATAAGTAAGAAAACATCTATGAAAATAAAGTCGACCACATTTCTCTCTTTACATTTAGGCCACAAACGAGACCACTGCTGAGCATCTCTGGTTAAACATTAACACACACCAGGATCTGCCTGTAACCTGTTCGTTAAGGTGCAGTGCCCCAGCTAATTAATACATCACCAGCAGATCAAGTTCAGGGAACAATATTGAGCTAGTGAACTCCTGAGACCTCATTTACCCCCTATCAGGTGGGAGGCCGTACAGAAGACAAGGACAGGGGAGAAGAAAGAGGGAAAGATGGAAAAAATTATTATTTTTTGCCACTAGAGCATCCCACAGTTTGTAAAAGTGATGTGTGTGTGTGTGTGTGTGTGTGTGTATTTTGTTTATTAAATATTTCTGATTGGGGCGGGGTGGTGGGGGGCGGATCCTGAAGTCACGTCACCTGAGGAAAAGTTGAAAGAGTGAGAACTGTGTGGACAGGGAAAGACTACATTTAAACTGCTTGGACTGTTGGCTGACTGTCAGCAGACGCAATGCTGTATTGCCTGTCACTTCCCCTCCCTGGGCCTTAATATTCATCTGTAATATGAAAGGATTGTATGGAATCCTTGGTTCACAACTCCTGCTGCAATTAGAATCACATTGAAGAGCTTAAAATACAAACAAAACAAAACAAAACAAAAAGATCTTGGGACCCCACCACAGATAAGAATCTTTTCAGGTAGGAAACAGGCATTGGTGTTTTAATATTCCCCCCACCCCACCCACCCCGTCATCCCAATGCACATTCAGTCGGCGGTGGACAAGCACAGGTCTAGATTATCCCCAGGTTTCCTCCAGTATGGCATTTGTGAACCCCTCCAGCTCTAAAACATCACTTAATTCGGTCATAAGAGTGTTCGTCCCATTTCCTCTGTGGCCCCGAGAGGAATCTCCATCCTAAGGGAAACTCAATACATGAAATATTGATATTAATTTTACAAAAGCTTGATAGGTGAAGCGAGTTCACCGAGATCAGCTGAACGGGAACAGGAGCACCTGAGGAAGAAGTCCGTGACGGAGGAGCCGCTCGGTCTCAGCTCCGGACCTGTCTGCCCTGACTTTCAGTTTTTGCCAGCATGGTTAAGTTGTTTCCCATCCACGGCAGATTAGAAGCACAAATTTGTTGGGAGAACTGCTTAAGTTTATTAACAGCAGCAAAAAGAAATAACTAGCAGCATCCTGACAGTGAGAAAGAAAACTAAAACGTATAAAAACACAGCATAGAAACCCATGAAAAACATAGTCTGGGGACGTTCGTTGTAGAAGCAAGCCGCTCCGCTCATCTTAAAAGACCTTGATGATCTCTCTGTGTTACTAATAATTAGAGAGAAACATTTATGTTCAAGGAACTCTACTTGACAAGGCAAGGGCATGTGTGTACCTGTGTACGTTTGCATGCATATTTGGTGATTTTTCAAAGGAATGATTTCGGTCTTTCAAAATGTAGGTTCGGCATAAAATACCGGTGTATTCTTCTCAGGCTTTTAAAAATAGACCTGCCTTCTCTACCTCAAAATTGTACTTCAGGTGTTCATCAAATAGTCTCATCCTTGGATGGAACCAAGAAACAAATTAAGAAACCCCAGAAACTGCAGGTGGCCAGACTGAGACACAGATAGGCAAAATGATCTACCCTGCCACTCTTGGCCAGTAAACCCTCTCTCACCACCCCCAATGAACTTCTAATAAAATATATAATGAATACGAGGAACTCAAGCCAGGCCGTGAAGAAGACATGGTTTGAAGTTCACTAAGTGGCACTGTGTGAAAAATAGGTCTTTTGGGGTCACCGAGATCATGGGGACCTGAGAAGAACCTGAGACTGACAACTGAGAGACCACACATGTCCTTTCAGTGATGGTCACGATTATCTCGGGCTCTTTAGAAGTCATGGTATTCCAAGGAGAGAGAAAGAAATAAGTGGGGAAACAGCAATGAGACTGTTAGAAGACTCACCATGTTAGTAAAACGCCATGGCAAGCAGCGAAGTTATTCACAATCACATCTCCCGTTAAGACACCACTGTTTGTATGTATGGATCTACAGCACATAAGTAAAAGCAGCACTCTAGTGACTCGCTTTTCCGCAGTACAGCAGTCCTATTTTCCCTGAAACCTGAGAGAAGGGTATCTGCCAAATCTGGGAAAGTCTACTGGACCTGAGCTCTGCGTCCAGTTATCAGTGAGAAAGTCTTGTGTCCATCAATGTTTCCTTGTTTTATAAGGCAAGGAAGAGTTATGACACATTTTGTCTCGATGGTATATCCCTAAAAAAACTAAAGCAGGATCCCAGGTTACATCGCTGTTCAATGTCTACTCAAGGGCAATGCCTGAGGCGGGATGGAAAGGTAAGAGGACCAGCACGTCTTCCAATCATTTATTGCGGTGACTTTAAAAAATTATGTGGTATGCTAGACAGAGAGAGCCCTGAGTAAGAATGACATCAGAGGCTGGGGTCTATTTCAGCACCTGTGACCTCCAGCAGGTTTAACGTCCCTTTTTATAAAATAAGAAATGTCCTGGAAAATCTCTAGGGCTCCTTCCATGAGCCCCGTTAGGCTCTGGTTCCCAGTATCATTGCCTCCAACAATCCCCTCAATTGTGTGAGGGTTCACATCTCCCTGGAAATCCCCTCTGTTCTTCCTAACTCCAGACGCCTGGGTCTGTGTGCCAGAAGGCCGAGGTTCCAGCCCCAGATCTGCCTCTTGGTTACTGAATACTGAGAGCAAATCCTTCACTGATCTCCCAGAGAATCAGATGAAATTACTTCTTAACACACTATGTTAGTCAAATTCACCCTTAAAACTCATTCCGGACGCTGCTTAAGAACATGTTTTTAAAACTGCTGTAACCACTACAGACCATGAATTTTACAAAATGACTGCAATCCTGGATGCTCTGAAGAAGAGTTAAGAGAATCCCAGGTGTGTCCCAGGAGAAAGGTGCTGCGCCTTGCCACGCCCCTCCTCACACTCAGCCTGTGCGCCTTGCCCACGCCCCTCCTCACACTCAGCAGGCTGTGCTGTTACCTTGATATTTATCTGCCAACCAGCTTCAACAAAAACTGCTCAGCCGAAGTCATCACAGAAACCTATAAAGTGGCCAGTGATTCCCAAATAATTCGCCCCTTGCTATATGCCTAAGAATTAAAGAATTTCTCTATACAATGTATCCGGCACTGCAGGTACACCATGAACTAAAAATAACACTTTTTCCACAATCCCGTGTCCCACAAGTAGCTAAACCCAGAGAGACAGAGACAGAGACAGACCCGGGGGTGAGGGGAGAGGAGAGACTGAGAAACATGTCATAAATCCTAAACATCTTCCTAATTATATAATTAAACAAGCTCTGAACTGCATCTCAAAGGCCTGGGTTCCAGTAAGGGCTCTACCACCTATGTGGCCAGATGTGTGGCCTCAGCTTAAGTTTGTACCCTATGTAGGCTGTTTAAATGATTATCGATTTTGAAACCTACTAGGAACCCTTAAAAGTTATCTAATCTACTCCTTTTAAAATCTTTTTCATGCATAAGAACTACCTGGAAAGCTTGACAGAACACATGGCTGATCCCAAGCCTCAGTCTCTAACTCAGTAAGTGTGGGGAGGGGTCCAAGAATCCCCTTTTCTCTAAGAAGTTTCCAGCTGTTGCTGCTGCTGCTGCTGCTGCTGCTGGTTCTGAGGTCACACTCTGAGAAGCACTGGCCAAGTGACTGTCAACAGCAGCTAGAAATTCGAATCACCTGAGGAGGAGCATGAACAAAATGCCAGAGGCCGGTGTGCTCCAGACCCTGTAACTCAGAATCTCAGGTCATGCAGCCGTGACATCTCTATATTCGAAACTCCCCATAGGAGCTCAATGTGCAGCGTAAGTTTGAAGTGTCAATCAAGTCCAGTTACCTCATTTTGTAGATAACAAAACTGAAGTTCAGAGGATCAAGTGATAGCAACAGGTTCAGAGGATCACATGATGTTCAACACGGTCAGCAGCAAAAGGGGGAAGTCTGGACACGGAGCGATTTTAAAGTCCCAGCCTTTAATTCTATGCTTGTGATACTCTATAGCTGTGTTTCTCCTTTATCTCCTTATCCCAGCACATCCAAATAGAATAGATGAACAGCATGAGACTATGGGGGCCTTTCTTCATCTGGGCACCCCAAGTAACCAGAGGACCACCACTGGAAGACTCTCAGCAGTCTTCAAGCTCACCCCGGTGTAGTGTCTAAATATAACACACAGTCAGACACTCTGAATAACTCTTGGCTGACTTGGCTTCCCTTGGATAAAGTTTTTTTTTTTTTTTCTTCCTTAGATTATGCTACACCAGGAATAGAGCCCTAAGGGGAAAAATTCCTCTTCAGAGTCAGAGATAACACTGTGTGTGGTATTCAGGTTGTTCTCCTTTGGAAGGAAGAAAAAAAAAAAAAAAAGGAAGAAGCAAACCTCTAACATCAGCCAACATCAAAAAGGATATTCATACTTTGTAGGTGTGGTGTGTGCAGAAGGAAGGCAAGTAGAGAGGGAGAATTGGTCAGGTGAAAGGCAATTAACACGCCTTGGTGCTAGGTTGGCAGGGAGAAAGAATGTGGGCAACAAGTTCAGGTAGTCCAGGTGGCAGTGGACAACATGGAGGTCTATGTGCCAGCAGGCACTGGCAACTGTCCCTGTGCTGGCTCTACCGGGAAAGACTCAGTGTGCAAGTCATCCACGCCGCTTGTTCCCCAGGAGGTGGGCTCAGGTACAGCTCTGACTTCATTTCTCAGCCAGACAGTAAACACTTATACCTTGCCCCTGGGCTCCTGCTGTTCCTCCCAGCTAAAAGGAATTTGATGTGACCTAAAAATTGCGTGAAACATATGCAGACATTGATTCTTCTCCTTTGCACAAATACAAAACCCTTCCTCCTTATATTTTAGTACAAGCCAAGCCTCTCTAATTCCCAGCGTGACAACCTGTTTGATACTGGAGTTGCATGGGATGCTGGGGATCACCTAGTCTTGTCCTTTCCATTTATAGATAACATCGTAAAAGCTACCATTTGTCAAACATCTACTATGTATTAGGCTCTTTAATCTAATTTAAATCTAATGCTCGCCCAAGCCTCAGATGATTTCTAGAAGATGGGGCGCAGGCAGAGAAAAGTGAAATGATTTGTCCAAAATTACATGGCTAACAGAGCCAGAGCTAGGATTCAAATACGGGTTTCTGGCTCCAAACCATTGCCCTGTCCACAGTCAGTAGGAAGAGGAAGAAGCAACGGTGAATGGTTTCCCGTCTCCTGTGACCCACCAGGTTGGGACAACTGACAGGCCTGCCTCAGCTGACATTACTGTGTGCTTTTCAAGACTTGAGCCAAAACTTTATTTGGAAGTTCTAAATGTCCAAAGAGGAGTTTGTTTGCTCTCTCTTGTCCCCAGAGAGAAAAATCAACCCTTCAGTTTCAGCCTTAGACAGGAAGAAGTGCAGCTGCTATTAAAACAGAGCAGGAAATTGCATGGGCAACCCAAAGGCAATGCTCTTCATCTACATGGGAATTTCTCCAAAGTGCTGAAAGCTCAGGAATAGAGTGTGGTTTGGGGGAGGTGTGGAGACCTTGAATATGCACCCCCAACACACACACACACTCCTGGAAAACATAAATCTCCGCTAGGGCTGGTGAAAGGACCACAAAGCGAAGCACTGATTTGCATGTTTTACTGCTGCAGGTGCACAGGTGTGTGTGTGTGTGTGTGTGTGTGTGTGTGTGTCCGTCCCCACAGTACTTCTAACATTTGAGACTGGGTTATTCTTTGTTGTGGGGGCTGACCTGTGCATTATAGGATGTTTAGCAGCAACCATGGCCTCTACCCATTAGATGTCAATAGCACTTCCCACCCAGTCATGACAACAAGAAAATATCTCTAGACATTACCAAATCTCTCCTGGGGGGAGGGGCAAAACTGCCCCCTGCTTGAGAACCACTGATCTAGAGTGTCTCACCCAGCCACCATGCATTAATAGGAAAAATGTTTACTCAAAGGTGCATGTCTGAGATCCTCTCTGAAGGAGGTGAAGATTCATAATCTGCATATTTTCATCAAAACTCATGTATTTTCTATTGTGAAACTTATAAAAGAGCAAGGCCACATACTAGGCACCTTGGGACCGTCCAAAGCTCTCCAGTGGTCTGGTGGCTGATGGCCAAGTCTCCTATCTTCTTTCTAGTCCCAGGCAAAAACTCCTCCTTACCTCCTCCTACCCACCAATCCTTCCAGGCCTGCCTCCAGGGCAACCTGGTCCCCAAAGTCTCCCTTGACCACCTGCACTTAGCTGTCCATGAACTTCAGTAAGCTCTATGAAAGCAGATTCCTCACCAGCTCCGTTCCCTTTGTACCCTCAAAGATTGGAACAGTGCTTGGCACAGACTAGGTGGTCAATGCTATTACGGAATAAATACATTATTGAATACATAAATGTGTTTGAAGGAAAACCAAACACCCTTACAGTTTATCTAGGTTTCAAATTTCTTCAGAGCGGTGTCTTCTAGGAATATACATTTTATATCATCAAATAAATTGAAAGCTTCTCTGAGACAAGAAGTTCTGGCCAAGTGATTCCAGAGCCCCGAGGACACCGGTTCTCAATTTGAGCTGCGCACCTCTTAAAACCCCAATAGCCAGGCAGCACCCCACACTAACTGAACAGAATCTTGGGGGTCAGTTCTAGGAGGCATCCGAGATCTTAAAAGCTCCCCCGAGTGATTCTGATCTGCAGCCAATACTGAGAAGCCATGCTCTACAGTTCTGTGAATGAATTGTGCAAATCCACTTAAATAAGCATAGTGGAGTCTTGCATGCCCTGGGGATGAGTCTGCCCCTGTCAAATATAACAGCAAAGGCCTCAGCTTTGCTGTGGGTTTCTGGCACCTTAATGTAACTACACTGGCTATCGTGGATCAGAATTTCTGACTGGTTTTGACTAGTCAAAATGAGAAAATTAGTGAATGATTATCTAATAAATACCTTCTGCTCAGGAAACAAAATCTTTGTAAACATGAGTCCACATGGGACTAATAAGTTGGAAGCAGTAGCCCAGACTCGCCTTTTATCTTTCAAAGTCCCGACAGAGGAAAAGAACTGAATAACACTTGTTGACAAACTGATCAATTCGGCTGAGGAGTTTTCTGTTTTATTAATATTGTTGTCGGATTTTTTTCTCGAAGCTGAGTCCCAAGTACCCACATTCCCCTTTCTGGAGCAAAAGTAATCACAAGAAAAACGGACAGTGGGATATGTGGCTGTTTCTTCCACATAAAACACAGCCTGCTCTTCCCGCAGAGATCACAGATTTGTAATCTGGGCAGCAGCTACCAGGATTCAAAGAAAAGGGGGGTAAAAATCTCATAATGGGTGGAGATTTGGTTTAAAGAATAGATCTGGGTAAATTACATCATTCCTGGGTTTGTCCACTGAATTGGATCCCACAGTTGTCACACAATGACTTCTGACTCTCCTGGGGCCAGCAAAGCAGCCCCGGGCAGGCCTTATCAGGAGGAATCAGTGTGGAAAAGTACTTTCTGAAATAAAACTAACATAAACCAGGCGTGTCAGAGTTGGTTTTGCTAAATTTCAGGAATGTGGGAGGAGTCAGTTTACTAGGATGGAACAGACTGGGTTTGTTGAAAGCGTTGTGTCCATCCTACTTCCTTCTTCTCGGTTAATAGATAAGAACAGACAATCATCAGAAAATAAAATCTTTGTTTTTCAAGAAGACAAGCAGAGAAAACCAGGAGACGAGAGCAGGAGGCGACAGACTACTGCCCAAATAGGAATATCAGTGTTGATGGTGTTAAAGCGAACTAGACACAGCCTGAAGATAAACTCTGCTGAGTGGCCCCCACTTACTATTCGGACCAACACTTAGATGCTGTCCTATTTTTCCTGCCTTCTCCAACAAGCTGAATAAAGTCAGAATCAAGAGAGTATGCCTGTTCTTGCTAAAATACACGGGAAGTAAGCATTATCTAGGTACATGGATGTTATACAGCTTTAAATTTTAGAATCTTAGAAACATTGGGCTGGAAAGTATACCAACAACCATTTTTGTCCTTCATTTTACAGAAGGAAAAGTGGAGGAATGGGAAAGTTAAATGATTTCTCTTGGTAAAGCAGGGACAAACCCATTGTTTCCTTCTGCATAATTCTGTCTCCTCTTAGCCATTGTCACTACACAAAATATACCACTGACTACATTATATCCAAGGGATATAAGACTTTCTTAGTCAGCAATTTGTTTTAAAAGATGGGGAATAATACGTTTCTATGAGAGGGAACTGGTTCATACGTTTAAATGATCACTTTTTTAAGTGGTCATTTCACTAATAAATTGCTGGATGCTTGCCTTTTTCGAATAAACAATCTTGCTCCCTTCTTACTAGTATTTCTAGGAGAACAAATAACAACATAGGGGAGCTGAAATACGGCACAGATAAGGTCTTGAAGCTCCAAAGAATGATCTAAGAGCAAGGGCACGCCCCCAGGCACTTGTTCCTCCTCACTGCCAGCGGCTTCGGCCATCCAAGGTTATACCATGAGATCCTCCATAGGAGCTTCACTGACAGAAAACAGGCAAGTGAAGGCAGGGGGAGCGCAGGGGCGTGGCCTGGGGAGTTCTGCATATATTGAAGGTTCCGCAGTCAATAAGCCAGCTGCCTTCCAGTGACATCATAACTTGCAAGTGCCTCAGAAATTATACATTTTCCCCTAGTGTCACTGGATAAGTCCCTAAAGACACACCTTTCCCACTATTTCTACCTCCAGCTGCTGGGGAAGTGGTCCTAGAGGAGGCGGCCTTTCCTCACATCTGCTCAAGAGAACGGACATCGTTTCCCTCTGCTACCACAACGGGCTCTGCCAGGAGCCAGCCAGCAACTAAGATTCTACACTACTGAGGGGGAGCTTCCTTCAGTAGCTGCAGGCTCTTTTTCCACCCAACGTCATCTGGGAAATTATCCGCAGGGGATGCATTTTATCTTTGATCTTTAAAGCATAGCTCTGTTCTTGTCTTAAAAAAAAAAAAAAAAATGTATACAAGTCCAAATGAGTAAAATAGAGAAACCAGGTCTTATTCACATTATAAGAAGCCTTTTGTTGCTTCTTTCTTAAACAACGATTTTCCCATACTTTCTTCAAGTGGCCAACATCTAAGGTATCGGTAATTTTTAAACTGACTTCCAAAAACCTCAGTTTCTATATATGTTTTCATGAATTCACTTTTCTCATAAAGTAAGGGGTGCCTGTCCCTAGGTTGTCTACCACAATAGTTCACTCAGTTATAAGTTCAGTCAGGGCTTCTGAGGCTTGTCTCACTTCCATCTTTGACTCAGCGGCATTTTCCTGAGAGAGAAAGCAGTGCCTGTTTGCGGAGCCTCTGAAAGTACTTCAGGCTGACAGGTGCTATATAAATGAAATATCCTTCCAATTACTGTGACTGTACTATATTGAATTAAGCTATATCACCATAACTAAGGAAACATGCCTGCCTACACAGCAGCGCCCTTTCTCGTCCTGGCGCTATTCATGCTCATCTCCCTCACAAATAAAATCATTTCTAAAGAGAGAAATCTCAATTACCTTCAAAAGCATTATTGTCCCTTGTACGTTACTACACACCGTCGGGATTAAATTGACGGGGCTTCAAAGTCTGTAAACTGATTCCCAGGTTAACAGCTCAAAATGCTTTCCCTTCTTGGTACCCAAAGCATCTTTCGTCTGCTCTCCTTGCAGACAGTGGATTTGAGAGAAGGATCAGAAACTGAAAGCTATTGACAGCATGACAGGAGCATTTCAGCATGACAGCTGATGGAGACGATCACATTTCCCCCGACAAACTCAATTGCTTGAGTAAATCAAGCGAAAGTCAATACAACCCCCCCTTCCTCAGGTCCCATGTGGTTCTTCAACCTTGCGCCACTGAACTTGTTATCGGTGGGGGAGGGCAGAGCAGCAAGCCCCAGATCCTCAGGGAATACCTGACTGATGCCAAAAAGAAGTTTTCTTTCTCCCATGGATAGCCTCTCTTTGCCAAACAAAGTTGCTCTCTTAGAGCTTGAGACATTCTCCTCCCCATAGGTCCTACGTGGTGTCTTCATCTTTACCATGAAGGCTTATCTTTCCAAATGTAAGATCATCAACTTCCATAAAGCATACTTGCCCGTCTGTTTTGACCAGTAACTTCTGCTTATAACTACATAACAGTGCACAGTGGTACCACAAGTGGCTGGTATAGAAAAGTATGCAATTATAAAAAAGATAGATAGATAGATAGATAGATAGATAGATAGATAGATAGATAGATAGATAGATAGATAGACAGACAGACAGACAGACAGATAGATAGATAGATAGATAGATAGATAGATAGATAGATAGATAGATAGATAGATAGATATATGCCCTAAAATTATGTGTTTACATTTCTGCTTGTGCTAGAACTTAGGTCTAAATCTGGAGTGAGTTCAATGTCAACTCAAAAAGTCTAGGATGCATGTGTTCTTTATGTGAGTCAGTAAGCATGTGTACAGGAAAAATTCAGAATGTCAACTCTGCAGCTTTCAAAAACTTTGGAAAAGATATCAACCAAGAGCTATTAAAATATTACATTTCCAGGGAATCTGTCACAGACAGGAAGTTGGATTAGAGACTGGATATGAGATTGAGATGAACAGGCAAATCAATACAAGTCTCATCAGGGGCCTTTCTCAAACATCAACAGTGAGGCTGATAGAAATGATCTAGAGGAGGAACTATCCCATAAAACACAGAGCTATAGAAGATCATATATAAACATGGGACAGTAGAAAACTCTTGAGAAACTGGGTGAGAGGAAAAAAAAGAGTTAAAAAAGTGTTTAGTTTATACATATCTAGGTAATACTTTGATTTAGGGTGGGGGTTACTGCCGTCTACTTATAGAACAATGAGGCTGTCCATTCAGTTATGAGTGGGTCACACTGACAAATTCCTAAGTGGCAAAAACCTGGCACGTCACTAAAGATATAAGAGAAATCAGTGCTGACCTGTCCTTTTATGAAATCATGCTTAGCCCTAACCTGAAATGTCATGCACTGCTGGGGTTGTTATATCTCAATAAAGGGACAACCACACCTAAAATAACAAGGACATGGGACGATGATCTTAAAATGATAGATTGAAAATATTTGTTCTCTAAAGGAATGAGAAAGACTGAGTGAAAATACAAGAAAGTTAAGAGACAAGAAAGTCAATAAACACAGCCTTGTTCACTCACCAACTCTCAAAAATTTTCATCCAGAGGGAATCTCCTTAAGGCTCGGAAGAGAAAACATAGGGCAAATGCAAGACAATTTGCTTCACACAGCAGTAAAAAAAACTATGCAATTAAGAGGTAATCTAGGTGACACCCAACTCTGCCTGATTCCCAAAACAAGTTCTGATAAACCGACAGATTCATAATGGGTGACTGAGGGAAACTAGGCCATAGAGGAAATACCTGTAATGTAACCTCTGAGGCTTAAGAGGGAACGCTCATGTCTTGGCAACTTCATGGCTCACACCTCAAGCCCTTTGAGCTTTTGTCACAGAAAAAACCTGGGCCGTCTAACAGGAATCTAACACATATGTAATTATTGTTTATGTTCTCTTGTGAGTATGTGTGCATGACGGTGGATTTATATATGTTAAAATCCAACCGTCGTCAATAAAAAATATCAAAAGTGCTCCTAAAATAAGCTTCCTTTAAAAATGAGTTAAACAAATACGAGATGATTGATGTTGAATATACAAAGTACATAGATTATAAAGTTCTGTTATCATAAGCTGAAAGGGGTAAGCCTCTGGGATTTCCTCATTTCCCTTAAAAAAATGCATTGTTTCACATAAATGCCTCAGGATCATTCTACATGTTCTCCGTAGTCATCAGGAACTCCCAGGTATAAATATGCATACATTTTGACAGCATGATATAAAGTGGGAAAAACAGTAAACCAGGAGCGGAGAGATTTAATTTTGGTCCTAGGTCAGTTACTCACTGAGTATTAAATCATGAGCAAGTCACAAAATTTCTCATAAGATGTTTGTTTTAGTCAACAAATATTAAGCTCCTATTATGTGCAAAGTACCATTCTTGGCACTTGGAATATAATATAGAACCAGGAAAACAGCTCTACTGGAGTTTAAATTCCAGCGTGGAGAGATAGATAGTGATCATGTAAACAAGTAAATAATATTCATAATTCAAGTGTAAATCCTCTGAAGGAAAAAAAAACAAAACAGGTCAGTGTGAGAGAATGCATCATAGGGACCTTAACTGAGAGGATCTGCAAAGGCCCCTCTGAAGACATGACACGTGAGCCAGACCCAAGTGACAAGAAGGAGCAGTCACAGAGATAATAGAAAGTGCAAGGCCCCTGGTGGAGGTGGCCAGGGGTGCAGGGAGTCAGTTAGGCCTGTTTAAGAAACAAGAAGACAAGAATGGCCAGAAAAAGTCATAAAAATCATTCGCTGGCCAACCTCGCTAAAGAATGTTTTAAGGATGAATGAAACAAGATGAGTATGTCCTTGGAAAAACTTAAAAGACTCTACAAAATAAAATGGATTGTTATGACCAGCATACTATGAATAAAAACTCCTATCCTCCGTATTATATCTTTAAGAAAGTTTAGAATTATAATATCTTTCATCCATGTATCTAGTCCAAATTCTTCATCTTCCAGACCAGAGAACAAAGGCACTAACCCAAGTCCATGACTGGCTTTTCAGGATGCAGCCTATCAGGCCAGGGGGCCCTAACTCTCACCCCTATATGAGGCTGCTTGGGACAATGCTTCCCACTTCTTTTCTGGGGCTTATTCATCTTACTACAGGAAATCTTCAATATCGGCAAAACAAACCAATTGCCCAAAGCTTAATGTAAACAACATGTGGCATTAGCACCATGGAGATAAGAATTTAAAGTCTCAATATCCATGCCTGATCCTAGACTCACCACTTAGAGGTTTTATGACCTTGGACAAATTATTTAAACTCACCAAGGTCTTAGGTTCTGCATTTAAAATTGAAGGATAAGAAAAATGCTTTTCTTTCCCAAATTATAGGCTTCTGAAAGAATAAGATATAAGATACATGAAAGTCTGATAAACTAGAAAGCGAAATAGCATATCATTACTCCTTTTTTTTTTTTAATTTGGCCTCTCCTTAGGTCATTGGCCATACACTGCTGCCAACATTCTGCTATGTTGCATGATCACCATTACCTTGAATAGGTCTTGGGATTATCTTCCCATTTTGTGAGTTTAAAAAAATTGTATCTGAGACGTACCATGAACACTTGGGATGATTTATGAAATTTGCCTCATGAATTTACTTCTCACTGATTCCTTTTCATCCGAATTCCCACAGTGGTTGAAGCAATCACAGATGACACTGGAAATACCTCATCCTGGATGAAGACACAGGATTCTGCTAAAGATAAGCCCTGAGACCTTGAGCAAATCTATCTTTCGACTATCGTTAATATAGTGTGTCTTCACCCCAAAATGTTCAGAACATTTATTATCTGTCCCCCACAATGTGCAAGCTATCTCATATTTGTCAAGTTTCCCAGAGTTTATGGGGCAATTTCAAATTCACCATTTTATTTGATCCTTTTAATAACCCTGGGAAGAGTGAGAACAGGGATAAGGAAAGCAAATTTATAGAGGAGAAAACAGAGGCTTTTTGTAGTTATTTGACTTGTGGAAAATCCCAGATGTCTAAGTATGCTGACTCCAATTCCGGCTCTCTTTGAAGCTGACTGAGCCTCTTTCAGGTAAGGATCGAGCAAAGAGCAAATGGGGTCATGGATATGAAAACTGTTAGGCTTTCCCAGATGCGAGATATAATTATCCTAAGGACAAGGTGACGTGCCACCTTCCTTTGTATGTCCTCACTACCTGACCTGTCAGTGGTGCCTGTCCCTCTAGATTATAAGGTAGCAAAAGGGAAGGACTGATCCAGGGCATTCCCACCTCCCCCAGGACATCTGGAAAAGCACACAGTATGCCTCCATCAATCCTTACTGATTGATTGTCTGAGTTTAGCCCAAAAGATTAGCTAGCTCTCTCCACTGGAACAGTTCCAGTTCTTTAAGAAAGGGCCTCCCCTTTGGAGTTCCAGCCAGGGGAAAAACAACACACCCATCTAGGCAATTTCCACACAGCCCTGAAACTTAGCGCTCTTGACAAGGGTTTTCTTTCTGTTTCCTCTTGGCTTTTCTCTCCTTCCCTTACGAAGTAAATAAATATTTTAAAAAGAAAGAAAGTTGCATGGCTCTTTTGTTCTGTCTGATCTACATATTCAAGACCAAAAGACTATATTTTTCCCCCAAAACGGTCATGTTGGCCAAGTAGCAAAAATGCATTTCTTTAAAAAAAAAAAAAAAGTTTATTTTACATGTTGCAAATACCGGGAAATTCTTATCAGAATGTGAAAGTTCAGGTCTTGTTCTTCTTTAATCCCCTTTCTTTCTCTTTAAGGGAGAGAAAGCAAAGGACAAATCTCTCTTCATCATGGAATCCCTTCTTTCTGCCTATGCCTTGCTGGAAGCAGCGTGCCTCTAAGTGGCTTCTAACATTCCGGTTGAGGTCCGTCCTGCATTCCTAACAGTTATTTCATTTTCCCTAATCCCCCAGACCAGAAGGGAATAACGCAATACCCTGCGATAAAGTGGTCCTGGTTTTCTGACATTCTCTAACAAAGGACATTTTATGACAAAATGAAAATGCTGAGGGTTGCCAATAATAAGGGTTGTGTTTGATTTAAACGGTATTACAGTGCCTTAAGTCATAGAATTACAAAAAACTGGCTGATTAATAGGCTTTCCCTGGTCCAACTCCTTCATCTTACACTTGGAGAGACGGCATCAAGGGCTGCGGCCTGGCTCCATTTGCTCAGCTTCGCAGAGGCAGAAGTGGAAAGAGAACCCAGGCTCCTGGTTCAGCTCTCTGCATTACTTCCTTCTCCCTGACATTCTCCTGTGCACACCATTTGAACATCAAGGGAAAACTTAATGGGAAAATTCTTTCAAAAGGGTGTCTAATGAGGGATGATGCATTTCTTCATTCATTCAGCAATCTGGCAAACATTTGTTGGGCACATTTTATGCCAGAATCATTCTAGGTGATGGGGGATATACAAATGAAAATGATGCGGATCCTCCTCTCAGTGTGTGACTAAATGAGTGTGTGAGTGAGTGTGTGTGTGTGTGTGTGTGTGTGTGTCTGAAGAAGCACAAATTAATGTTGTGGCTTTAGTCATACAAAGGGGGAGGCACATTTAAAAATATCACAGTGGGAGTGGTGCCAGTCAGAACACTGTGGCCAATACTTCCCTGTCTCTAAGAATGTTAAGTTCACCCTTATTACCCACAATCCATTCTGCACATAGCAGCCTGAAAAATCACAGAAATAACTAAAGCCATGTCATTCCCTTGCTTAAACTCTTCAGTGAGTTCCCACTGTCCATGGGATGAAGTCTAGGAAGACCCTTACCGAACACCCCCTTGACTGCCTCCAGTTCCCTCACCAGCCCTCAGGCAGCACTCTCTCCCCGCTTGCCCGAGGCTTGCCAGATTGGCCCCTGCGAGTTCCTCCACAGCACTAGACTTACTCTTGCCCTAGGGACATTTGTACAATCTGTCCCATTTCTTTGGAACTCTTTCTCCTGATGGAGCCAGACTTGTTACCGCCCCATCCAACCTACCATTCACCTAGCTGACTTCTTATTCTTCAGCTCTCAACTTAAACACCACGTCTTAGGGAGATCTCTGTGACTCTCAGAACCAGGTGCGAGCCCCTTCTGTGGTTTTCCGTACTTCTTCTGCCTGACATCCGACAGCTTTATTATATTTCCCTGTTAAGATCTCTTTCCCCCAGGAGACAATAACCTGATGAAGGCCAGTATTATGTTTGTCTTGTTCACTACAAGGCCAAGGTGTAGAGTAGTGTTTGACATATTGCCAGTTTTCAAAACAAAAAACAAAACTCATTGTTTGACTGGATGGGAGGATGAATGGAAGGATGGATAGATGGATGGATGGATGGATGGATGGATGGACGGACGGACGGACGGATGGATGAATACATGAAGATGTGCATATATAGACATTTTAAATGTGAAACTCCACAAACCACGACTGGGATGAAAAGTTCTAGAGTGGACTTGATCAGTCAATTCTGGAACTCAAGAACAAGAGGACTTGCCCTAAAGTATAAAAAAGGGACTTTTGGAAAAAACAAACACTTAAGATTCATTATCCTAAAAAATGATGAGGGTAATTTAAAATCTTAGGTACCTAAAAGATGAAAGGAATCCAGAAATAACAATTCCAAAATGAGAAAGGCACAATTCAGTGGAGCAAGCGCAGGACGAGGAATCAGGGGCCTGAGGCTCCTCACCAGCGAGCTGTATGACTTCTTCCTCTGTAAGACATTTGGGAGAGAACTGAGGAAAGGCAAAGGAACAGACACCTATTTCTGGAGCCTCCTGAGCATTCCTGGCATGGAGCACAGCTGGGTCTTCTGCAATCCATGCCTCCCTGGGAGAGCTGGAGGAGCCCGGCTTGCTGAGTGTTTCTTGTTTCTGAATAACAAGATGGCTGCACAATTGGGCACAGATTGTGCTGAAAGCAGATAGGCTGTGAGCACCCCACTCTCAAGCAGGAAGGAAGTTCTCTTCCATTGCCCCAAAGTGTTGGTAGGATAGTGGTATATGCTTGCTCACACGCATGTGTGTGTGTGTGTGTGTGTGTGTGTGTGTGTGTGTCTAAGAGAGAATGAGAGAGAGAGGGGTTGTGGTGGTTGGTAGAATCTTTGGGGGATCTAATTGAAATTTTACTCTACTAGACTACTAAGACAAGATGAGAATAGAAAACATCACCTCAGAGAAAAATAAAAGGCAGTAGGAGGGAAGTGTAGTAACTTCAGGGTTTGATGCAGAGCAGAAAGGTAAGAAGCCCTTAGCCCAGAGTAATTAGGTAGCTACCCTTGGGGAAGCTCACACACAGACTCCAAGCATGTTTTTAGATTTTTCCTCAAAGCCTACCTCTTCACAAAGTTTCCCCTGCCCATTAGCAGTAGGCAGCCTGGAGGAGTGATGAGCAATCTTTCTCTCTCTCTCCCTCCCTCTGTTCCTTTCTCCCTCCCTTTCCCTCTTCCTCCTGTCCTCTCCTACCAATGGTTTGTCCTCAAAATAACCACTGACAGGCCATTATTGTTGTAAAAGAAAAAGAAACTGCAAGACTCACCCCAGTCACAAAAGGAAACTAACACATGTGGAGGCAGTTTGTACATTTTGACATCTGTAGGGCAATAAGGTGTGTCTTGCACTCCTGGAACCTATACTCCTGGTTTTGGGGGAGTGCTATGCTCTGTCTGAGAGTCTTTCACAGCCCCAAGCACTTTGTGGGGACTCCATGTACGTCCTCCAGCCTCCCAGCATCCCCACCAAGTGCGAGACTCTCATGATAATGACGTGGTGCATATTTTGAGAAAACAGAAGCATTACACATCCCCTGAGTCTCTGGCAGGGCTGCGATTTTCTCTTGATGGAATTCTGGAAACCCAGCCTCCTCTAACCTGTCTAGTGACTCTCTGAAGTCACAAAAGAAACATTGTCCAGCCCTGTCTTAAGAAAGATTAAACTGCATTTAACAACTCAGGAAAGGTAATGATCTCACTACAAAATCAACACAGGGCTGAGGCCGGGAGGCTGTTCCAACCACTGCTCGGTGCCCACCCAACACCTCGGACCTCAACCAGCCATTCATCTTCTGCTTCCACTCGCGGCCCAACTCCAAGGCTCTGACCAGTGAAATCACGCCCACGCTGAACAGGACTAAATGCTCTGGGACTAAGCGAATAGACCTCGGCAGGCAGCTCCGTCTCTGCAGGGGTTCCAGTGGAGAGATCCCAGGTGTGTCCCAGGCTTTGGGCAGGAATTAACAAATCCAAGATTACAGCATCCATGGAGCCCTCCACAGACTCCCCAGCCCTCTTGTGTGGTACCCAGATAGCAACGAGGGAAGAGATGGGGAGACAAAAACCAGAGTAGAACTTTGGAGAGTAAAAGAAAATGAGTCACTGAACGGAAGAGCATAGTATCATACCACTGGATTTGACCCCAGAAAAGACTAAAGATAAGCTTTTGGGCGGGGGCGTTGCATGCTTAGTAAAATTCATGAGATGAGAGAAAGAAAATCAAATGATAAACGTAAAAAAAAAAACAAAAAAACTTAGGATTTAGGGCCTGAGCGTTCTTTATGGATATGCTGAGCAAATGACACCAAATCCTCACTGGTAAGTTTCTGATGAACTTTTCAGCACAGAGCCCAAGTTTACAAAATGCCCAAAATAAAACTGGGGGAATGATGGTGAGTGATTAGGGGTTCCCATCCAGCTTTGACAGTTTGCTGAGTGGGTCTCCAGATCTTAGAGCATTAGCCTGAGAATCAGAGAGCAACAGGAAAAAGGAATGGCTCTCTCTACTCCAGAGGCTACCATACTTTGACTTGCGCACAGAGGAATTAGTAAGTGGGTCTCACATACGGCCAGCTCAGTATCAACGCCTCCAGATTCAAGCCAAGCTAAACAGCTCAAGTCTTGGCACTGTCTCCTTCAGGGAGAAGGAAAGGTGGGGGGCCGGCAGATAAAGACTCTTTAGGGCATGCCAGCCCACCCCTCAGCCTGTCCACACACAAGGAACTTGATTTCCATGCCCCAGGGAATCTGTAGATGAAATTCCAGAAATTTGCTCAGAGATTGAAAATACAATGGTCAAGTTCAGAAACGGGAGGGCTGCTCCCTAGCCTCTGCTTTCCCATGGAAGTACTAATCAGTGCCATTCTGACCCAACACACAAAGTGCTTGAGAAATCAGGTGTTTATCCTTGGCCCCAAAATAGGCCTATTTCAGCTTGCCACAAGTCCCTCCTTTCTTCCTGGCTAGTGCCTAGGAGCCTCCTATGTCCTCATTTTAGCTGCTCAGAAGGACGGGGTGGTGATGCCTGCTCTGAGGGACACAGTAGAACAGCAGGAGGTGAATAAGTACTACACTTTCTGCCCAACAAAGACACACGCTGAACAGTTTAGGACGAGGAAACTAAGTCAGGTCCACAAGAAAACAGGGCATAACCATGAGGATGACCATAAGAGCCACAACATCACAGTTCGTGCAGACGGAATTTAGTACCAGATGCTGTGTTTAAGTTTCAGTGAGAGTGTGAGCTAAGTGTATAACCTAGCTCTTTCGCTCATAAGAAGGAGAATACTGGGCAAGTTATTTCACATACTTGATCCTTGGGTTCTTCTTCTATATTTGGGAGGAGGGAGAAGGCAGTACTCCAGGCTAACAAAGTACCAAATCACACATCAAGTTGATGCTGGCACTGAGGAGCCCATAATTACACTTTATACTTTTATTGCCCAAGTTGGCCTCTAAAGCATTTCTTCCCTCCTTATCTAATTTTTATCCTCCAGGCCTCCTGGGAGATGGTCTAAGGAAAAACTTTACTGTCTACTCCACCAGTGTGGAAACTGAGGAACAAACAAAGTATAAGCAGAATGCCAGGACCAGTCGCCAAGTCCTCCTGATCCTATATAAGTATCCCCTCTACTGGTGAGCACCTGGGAACACATGCGGGCAGGTTAGGGACATCTGAGCACTAAATGTCCCTGGGATATTATCTCCCTGAGGCATTATTTAGGGTGTTTTATATTTCCTTACATTTTTTTTCCTGGCCAACAGATTAAAAGGCTGGACTTCTTTAGGCATAAAGGATAAGCCCAAATGGCACAGCATGAGTGATGAATACGAGGAATTAGAGGGAAAGA
>NW_006442107.1:7390608-7395187 GCF_000325575.1 Pteropus alecto
ACCCAGGAGCTTAAATATTTACCATGAAATTTCCTGTCCCTCTGGCTTTGGAAGTTTCTAACTTGTGAGATAGAGTCTTATCCTGACAGTTCCACCTCACGGTGCCGCTAAATAAAATGAGAGCAGATTCTGTCTGGTTTGGAAATTATATTTTCTTTGGTCTTTTAGGAAAAAATCAATCTAGGCTGGGTCTGCATGGCCATCCACCTGGAAAGCATGGGCTGCGCTATGGAGCGAAGGGCAAGGGCTGCAGCCTCGGTGTCAATCAGGGGCTGCTAAATATGAGCACTAGGGCCTGGCTGCCCAACGGTGCCGGGGAGAGACGGGGGAAGGAAAAGCAGCAGCGAAGCGCTTCTTGACTCAACATCCAGGCTGGACTGCCTGTCCACACACGGCCCTCAGCAGAGAGTGACTTCATAATACCACCCTCCCAACTCACTTGCCCGGGCGGCTCCACATAGATAATCATATTTCACAGCTTCGAAAGAGATAAAAGAGAGATACAAGTAAACAGCAATTAAGTTAAAATGGCCCCGTTCATTGAATGCTGAGAGCAATTAAGAAACAGAAGCAGGATGGGGTCATTCTGGAAGCGATCAGTTTGAACAGTTTAAGGAGAGATCAAAGTGCAAATAAGTGGTCTGAGCGGATATCTTCTCAAGCGTAACTGGCTAGGTGACTGACACCGGTCATTGGCTTATCTGGGCCACAGATTCATCTTGTATAACATGCAAGCAATCAGTAAGATGGCCATTAGCATCCCTTCCAGATCTGGTAGTCTCTAACTCCATCATTCTAAATCCAATCTCTACGACTCACTATTTTTCAATCTAAGCATGGTACTTTCCAAACTTGAGAATTCCTAAACTGACCTAAATTTGAAAATTATGCTCGATCTTAATTACTTGGATTGAGTGAAGGAATTAAGAAGTTAAAATAAAACTACTAGAGAAAAAAGAGGTCAGAAATTAAGGTGGACAAAAGTTAAAATTAATTCATTTGTTGGAAACAAGGCTATGGAGGAGATGATGGCAGGAAAAAAAAAAAAAAATGTAACCAAAACTTGAGTACTGAATTCTTGCAGGCACAGAATGAAAGAGAGGGGACTTGAGATTTCATAATCTTATATATATACCTCCTCTGGAAACCTCCCTGACTTCCCTTACTGTGTTACCACAGCACCTCTGCACCCTGCTAACTGCACCTGTCACACAGAAACTTCCACACCAATTTAGTTGTCTGCCTCTCCCAGAAGATAGAGAGGTTCTTTGAAAACAGGGAGAGCATCTTATTCAAATTCGTATGTGTAAGACCTTGCACAGAGCCTGTATAAAGTAATTGGTCAAAAGTATTTTGAATGAATAAGCATTAAAATTACTTCCCCAATAGCAATTAAAATAAAAAATGATCCAGGCCACCAGCTAAAGGTTTTTAATTTCTGGAGAGACCTCCAGTAGCAAGGCGAGGTGCACTCATTTGAAAGTACAAGTGTACTCAAGGTTCTCATTAGCATTTTCAAGAAAGTAAAAAAAAAAAAAAAATCTAAATTTACCTCCAGGGACCTTGTCATTATTCTTTCCAGAAAGCATGATACCAACTTTGAAATGATTTGACTTAGAATAAAACCCAAGTAAAAATGTAGAAGATCATGTAGAATATCTACTGTTAAATATCTGGAGACATGTGATTCACTCAAATTAAGAGGTTACTGTCACTTGACTGAATGCCTATGTATAAAGAGTGTGAGTTCCAGGATCAGACAACCTAGGTCAAATTCTGGCTTGGACCCTTCCAGACCATGTAACATTTTCAAGCTGAGGTTGAAGAGTATCTCCCAGACTATCTGCAGAGGAGTTAGATGAGATGACCTCGAATTACCTCTTAATCCCAGGTATTCCCACCCTAACCATAAGTCAGCTATTGCCAAGTCACGTTCTGCATGACTGCTCTTGCTAAGCTCCTGCACATGTCACAGCTAGTGGTTCATCTATATCAGTTGTTCATTTATACCTGTGGTTCTGTACTTGCTCAAGTTGGCATAGGGTAAAGATCAAAAATGGGTTGTCAGAATTCCTTTGGAGATCTTTTACAAGATGAACATATCCAAGAAACACACACACACACACACACACACTCACTCACTCCTGGAGGATACTTCCAAGGATATCGTTCAGGAATATATGTTTCAATAAAGTTTCCCAGAGAGACTGATTTTCCACGACCTCGTCCCTCGCTCTGAGACACTCCCTGACTGAGCTGAGACTCATGCTTATGTGTAAAGACGCAGTAAAGACCACCCTTTTAAAAAGAACATCTTCAAAGTCACAGTCTCAGCCCATAGCAAACCAGGTATATTTCTAGCACTAATTAGTGCATAACTCTTGGGCCTCCCTTCCTCCTTCTCACATTCCCCTTCAATAACTGTGTTCTACCACTGGCTCAAACTTTTATTTTCAATCTGAGTCAATGGCCATGTTGTCCCCAGACACCCATAAGTGGTTATAGCTGGAGAACAGAAATATGTTAACACGTCATCTAGGAGCTAGGCCTTCCACCTTACCGGGCCATTCCAAGAAAGAAAGAAATACACACGCATACTCAGAGAGAGGGAAGGGGGAAAGAGAGAAAGAAACAGATTAATACTTACTTGGAATCTGAAATACAAACCTAGTTTAAGACCATATTCTCTTCAGCTAGCCTGAGATATTCTGCAGAGTTCTAGTGGTCGGATTGGGCATTTGTTTACTTGTTTGCTTTAATTTGGGTTTTGGTTTCTATCAATTGGGAATAAACAAAGAGTGAGCTACAAACATACCAACTACCACCTCTCTACATTCTGGATGCAAAAAGAAAGCAAATTTTTGTTGATGCAGCAAAGACATATTAAAACAAAAACTCCGTGTGCTGCCTGCTGCGAAGAAGTGGGCAGGAGACCAGCAGACCCTACTGTCCTCCCAGCCACCGCTGTAGTGTCTGCTGGGGCTTCCTCCTGGCCCCTCCTTTGTGTCTGGCTTGAATCAGCCCTGTCATGAGGCCTTTGGGGGCCTATCTGCAACTAACTGGTTAGAGTCAAAGCCATTGAGGCCCTCCTCCAGGGACACCCTGTCTCTAAAATGTAGCGGTAAAGAGAAACCACTCATAGCACAAGTGACACGGTGGGAGGTCTAGGGGCACCCTTAGTGGGCGTGCTTCCTATACAACCTGCCTCTACATTTATTTTTTATAAATCACCATACATCACAGATGGCTAATAATGAACCTTATTCAACAAGAGTTGGTGGGGAAGGAAGAGGAGGGAGAAAAGCAATCCATTCCATGATCTGCATGAAGAAAGTGTCTCTAGTCTTCAACAGTGACGTGCCTCCCGCCCCCTGTGCCCCCAAAAAAGAAAAGAAAGGAACTAAAAGAACAGGTGAATTTCTCCAAGATATTTATTTGCACATGAAAGGGCACAATTCATACCTTCAAAAGTCCAACAGAGTTCTGAAAATACCAATCGAGCTAAAATTTCTTTCAGGTAGAAGACACTTAAGGAACCTCAACATTAAGGGCTAGCACGTTTGGGGTGTCTGCTTTATGCCAGGTATTACTGTAGGTGGTTTTCTATGTATGAGGATACATCATCACACTTAATTCTCCATGTGTCCCCCTGAATCCCATTAGACAGATGAGAACACTGAGGTGAAGAAACATTAAGTGACCTATCTAAGGGTGTCCGGGTACAAAGCCTAGAAGCTTAAGCACAATACACAGCCAACTGGGAGGCAGAGCAAGGACAGAAATGTCAAGCTGCCCAAGAGTGGAATTTTCCTTTAGCCCTGGGGTTACGCCCTTATGAAAATAGCCTCAGGACCTGAAGAAGCCCCAGAGCCAAGAATGTTCCTTTCCCTGATGAGCACCCACATTCCCAGGGATGTGGCCCACCACCCCTGCCGGGCCCGGGCCGCACTCCAGAGGAGGAGCGAGCCTTGTCTGGCCAATGCACGAGGCCCGACCCTCACTCCCCAGGCAGATGTGGATCCTGGAGGTGTTTTCTTTCCCTCTTCTTATTTAAAGAAAAAACAAAATTCTCTACACTCCCCACATGTGAAATGCCGCTGGTGCTGCCGCCAGACAATAATTTTACAGTCACACAATGACCCTTGCGCAGAGAAAATAGGAAAAGCCTGCACCCCGCCCCATCCCAGCCTGGGAGAGTCAACCTTTGGAAAAGCCCAGGTCGCAGAAGATCAAACTCACTAGCTGAGGAACAACAGGAGGTGGGGAGGCAGGCAGGGGAGAGGACAGGGAAGGAGGAAGCATGAAGTTTAAAGGTCAAAACAAATGTCAACCTAACACCAGCACTGTATGAACAGCGCAGAGCCTCCCTGCTAGACAAATAAATGCTGCCGGGGAGGCCGGGTATCAAGAGGTTTTATTAACTCTCTTCCTGGAATCGTGCACATAGGAAGTCTGTTCTATCATATAAGCTGCAAAGCACAATATTTATCCCTCAGGGGGGGAAATCACAGAGCTGATACTGAATCCGCAATACAGAGCTTCTCCTCCATTCCCTTTCCAGCTGCACCTCTGGGGGCCT
>NW_006442107.1:7395323-7405099 GCF_000325575.1 Pteropus alecto
ATGAATAGGCTCCCTCCAAACCCCCACACTGGGGGGTCTTCATTATGCCCCGTGGATCCCACCAGTTCCGTGGGGATCCCACCTCGAAAAATGCCCCTTCGCGGAGTCCAATGCAATTAAAGAGAAGCCATTGGATGGCTGGTCCTGGCTTGGCTTACTTGCAAGGGAAAAGCTCTCTGCCTAGTCGTGCTTCCCATGGATCACCTGGGGTGCTTAAAAATATGTGTGTGTGTCTGTGTCTTTCTTGATCTAACCCTAAGAATTTCTAATACAGTTAGTCTGGAGTGAATCTTGAGAATCTGTATTTTTAAAAAGCTCCCAGATACTTCTGATGTAGTCAGTGACCTTGACAGCAGTCTCTAAATGAGTGCTGTAGGAAATTAGAGATCACAGTATCGGCCTCCTTGCAAGTTGAAACCAGTGGTCCAGGAGAGGCAGCTCAGTTCGTAGCAGGCCACTGTGGTAGTCACCATGAGCTACTATTTAAAGTGCCCCTATTTAAAGTGCCATATCGTTTCTGCACTGCATTCAAGCGGCGATCCTGGGTCTGGAGACACGCCTCCATCCTCACGCCTTCCCTGGTGCAAGAAATGCCTCTTCCAGCTAACTTTCATCATTATCACCCTTCTGCTATCAAATATATCTGACTGTTGACATTCTGGTCTCCGAGGCCTCCCTTACTTCCTGATGGGATTTAGTTTACCGAACTCCCTGACATCTGTATAGTTATCATCTGGTTATCGCTGAGAACTTTTGAAGGAATGACTTCAAATTTTTTAACTATTTCCTGAACAACTGAGGCTAGAGAATGTTTTGCTCTGACAAGTGTTAAAAAGAAAATAAAAAAAATAATGTATCATGTGTCAGCCAAGTGTAAAAGATAAAAAGATAAATAGATGAATCCACTGGCAATCTCAAGGACACTGCAAAAAATACTCAAATCCTAGAATAAAAGAACAACCCAAAGACAAGCAACCGATAAAAAACAGGTAAATGAAAACATATTACACAAAGTGAATAAAGTCAAAACATGCTTAATGTCAAACTGACCAAGAGCCAAGGAGGTGAAGACACTACTTCACCATCTCAGGGCCAGCCTTGGGCAAGCCATGGGGATGCTGTGTTTCTCAGGCTTCTAGCCTCCATCCAGAATCCCCTACTTCCGGCTCTGTGCTCTCCCTCGTCAGAACTTGCTGGACATGCAGACCCCTTTCTCTCTTCTTCAATCACTTCTGCAGAAACTCTTCTCACGGACACCAGTGGTCATTGACACCTCAGTCTGAATATAAACCAGAGGCATCACTCTCATAGAATCTGTATATATATATATTTTTTTTAATTTTTATTTCTCAACTGGACTGAGGGGAGAGATAGGAAAAAATGGAAGAATATTTTCCTTTTCTTTTAGAAAAAAAATTCAGGATCCACTAGCAGTAAGGAACAGTCTGGGGCTTTCTTTGGATGGTGGGGTTCAGAGTGAAGATTCTGGGATTTCTGGAATTAATTGTCTGTGTGTGAGCCCACAGAAAGGCTGGTGTGCCTTCATTTACAATCTAGATGGCATATGGGCACATAGGTGGTGTCAGGTCCTGATGCTAAAAGAGGATCCTTACAGCAATTGAATTTTATCCCAATATCTTTTTCCAGACACTGAATTCCACATGAGGTGGAAGGAAAGGAGAAAATATTTCTCCAGGAAAACTCGGCTTGAGCCAAGGTCATCTCAATGAGTCTCTGCTGACACATCAATAGCAAAATAGATGAAGAGTGCACTTTAAAAAGATCTTCTCGCAGTTTGGAAAAAAAAAAGATCAGGATTTTTGCTCCCAGGGGACTTGTGGTTTTTAGTAATAAATAAATCAATAAATCAATAGTAAAGATCAGTTTCAGGCTAACTGAAAAGTTTCTAAAGGATGAGTTACCATGGCAAGAAAGACAAAAAAGGTAAAGACATAAAAACAGAGATAGTTAAGTAGAACAAATCACTCCAGGTTCCCATGGAAAGTGTGCAACTGTGGGGCTCCTTGACCTCTTCGCAGGTGAGAATTCCTTTTCTGGATAAGACATTTCAGCAAATCCTAGCTCCAGCATCCTCGGGCTCACATACTGAGTGCTGACCATTGAACTAACTCTTATTTCTTCTCCTTTCTCCCTCTTAGTGTGCCTCCTCCACTGTCACTTAGGAAAAGTCATCAACAGGTGTATTACACCCAACAGGTCACATTGCCCATCTCTTCATAAGGCCCCTGGCAAAGATAAGTGTCTGTCACCCTGCCCTCTACGCCATCACCCCCTGTGGGTATAGGGAATGAGTACAGAGCCAGTAGTCTTTGTCCTATTCCTGAGAATTTCCATGGGATTTTCTTGAGCAACCAGTGACAGAGCCCTTGGTGAAATATTCCTCTCTATATACTCTATGTTTGCAGCAATTCGGAAACTGTTTCTCGTGCAATTTATTGTCTGATTTGGTTAAGCAATGATCACTATAAATCCATTAATGGGAAGTACGAATCTTAGAAGGAAAATAACAAAACACCTGGTAATGGTCAAAAAACTTGGTAAACACAAATGAAATCCTTAGGTAGTCTTAATAGATTCCTAATGGAGCAACTTGTATTGTAACCAGCCCAATTTGTCCAAACCTAATGAAACATTTAATGGGAAGTTAAATTAAACAGAGAAACTTGAAAACATTATACCTCATCCCAAGCTCTACAACACACAACACATCATACACACATACACAGACACAAAACATTTCCTGATGTTTTAAGTATTTGCGTGTATGTGTTTTTCAGAATATTCTTATAGAAAAGGCTACGTGGGACCTTAATATGTAAAACAGATAAAAAGCAAAACTTCTAATGTAAGAATGGGCTCTACCCACTGAGCAATCTCTAGGCATGCAACATTGTCCCCTGAGGTATCAAGGGCTCCCTAACTCACATATTCCCAGTTTTATTGAGAAATAACTGACATAGACCAAATCACACCTTAAAGGCCACCAGCCCAGTTACTAACAATAGGGGTGGGCGCTCCTCTTAGGGGATGGTTATAGATTTTCACCATTCGTTCTAGGGTTTATCTGCTGAACACCCACTGTGCTCATATACAGAGACACCAAGGCAAATGAGACATAAATCCTGATCTCAAGGAGCTCACAGTCCGTTATAATAAAGACAAGTCATCAGAATATTCCAAAACATTAGAATAAGTAATGTGATAAAGTTAGTCACAGGATGCTCTGAGATTCCAATTTTCATCTCACCAAAAGTTTTCAGGATATTTAGCCTTTTTTAGAGTGGACTAACTATGCTTTTGATTCATCAAGTCATTAACTTTGGGGGCAGAAGACTGGCCAGCTCAAAAAATGAGTAGATTAAAAGTTTGAGACTGACTGTATAAAATGAAGTCACTTCATTTTATTTCCAAGAATTATGTATGTGATGATGCCAAAATTTTAAGAATAACAGAATTTTCACACTATATCAAACAGCATCTATCTAGCCCAGCATTACTATACTGGGATTGATGCGGTGGCCCACCTTGGCAGTAATCACAAAGACTCCGGTTATAAGCATGTATAACACTGGATACAATTTAGTTACCCATTAAGTCTTTTTCTCACAAGTATTTATTTTCTGGAGGTAAAGAGTTCCTAAGCTTTTTACCAGTTTGGTGAGTTGAGTTTGCTGATTTCCCTCCCTTTGCTGAACTATCAACCTTTAAGTTTGAGATCCAAGTCACAGTTGGTGACTCCTCTGAGAACAAAACAGTTTCTGGCAAGCAGATTTGATCTCTCTCTAGATGATTCAGTTTACTCCCAGCAACTTGTGATGTCCCTAACACCAGAGTTGTTTTTCTCTTCGTAGTAATAGATGCTGTTATTTTGGGAAAGAAAAGAAAACACTCGTGGCAGTGACGAGGGAAAGGAAAAGAGGACTCTAGAACCTGGAAAAGGAAGCTAAATTAGAATTCCGTCACCCAGCATCTGACAAGAGTAGGAAGGACCCTATACATGTCCACACCATTGGCTTGGGCACCCCCAGGAGAGGGAGTCACCTCCTTCCTAGAAAAGCTCATTCCTCTGGGATAGCCTTTTTATTATTATGTTTTTTACAGAAAAAGTTTTCTACAATTGATACAAATTTCTGCCTCCCTGTCACTCTTATGCATTGGTTTTAAATCTGCTCTGTGGAAGCACACAAAATTGACGTTCTCCCATTCATGGGGCGGGCCCTCAAATGCATATCCCAGTGGAAGTGTGAAGCCACGTCTAAATCTGTCAGGACCCTATGACCGGCCTCCACTGCTTTCTTCACTTGCAGGACTCTCTACCCCTCCAAGGGACTATAATAGGTCACAGACTTAAAGATATAATTTTTAGAGATTATTACTATTTCGTTTATAATTTTATTTACTTTTTAATTGTGGTAAAATACACATAACATAAAATGTACCATCTTAACCACTTGCAAGTGCACAGTTCAGCAGCAATAAGTACATTCTCATTGCTGTGTAGCCATCGCCACCCGCCATCCACAGTATTCTTTCCATCTTATAAAACTGGAACTCTGTGCCCACTGAACACTGATTCCCCATTCCCTCCCCAACCTCTCTTTCTCTCTCTATGAATGTCACTGCCTTAGGTACCTCATATGAGTGGAGTCATACAGTATGTCCTTTTGTCCTTATTTCACTTAGCGTAATGTCCTCAAGGTTCATCCATGTTGTAGCATGTGTCAGAATTTCCTTTCTTTTAAGGCTGAACATTACCCCAGATTTCCTTTCCATTGTACAGATATGAAAAATCAAGAGATTGAGAGCTTTCCATGGGTCTCACAACCAGAATAGAAGCCAGCTCCCCTTCCTCCCCGCCCTCTGCCTGCCCATCTCATTCTTCTCTATTTTCCAAATGTTCTATATTCCAATTTGAACTGAAGCTGAAAAGGAGGCTCCTTTCGAGCTATCCTCAGGCAAGGAGTTTATCTTGTTGGAAGCCAATCCACATGCACGCCCCAGAAGGGGGAGTACCTTCCAGACAGTAAGGACTTTAGTGGTTTGGAGACGGCTGTCCCCAAGACGCAAGCATTGGCTATGAAACCAGGAGAGGAAGCCGGTGGATTTAGTACTACTGTAACAAATACCACTAATTACTATTATAATCATTTTATTTTCTTTGAGGGGGCAGCACACTGCAATGCCTCTTAATACTGGAACTTGAATTCTGTGGAGGGCAGTAGTAAGAGAGAGAGAGGCCTCATGAATGGGTTGGTTTGTTGTGTTTTGTTTTAATCTGGTTATGTACTATGATCTCTCTTGCCAAGATAGATATGGGGAAAGCCACAGTATAGTGTAACCAGAGTGGGGTCCATTCCTCATAGCTATTACTTCTTAATAAAGAGGAGCACTTCTGCAAAGGATGAGGTTACTGTCAGAGAAGGCATGCCTAATAATGATTAATTTGATCTGCGCCAACCTAAACTGGATCTGCCATTCACTAAATAATTATTCTGTAGCCTGGATACCATTTCCACAGGGTTCAGGGAAGTTGCTGGCTATTTATCACATTAAAATAAAACAAAAAACCTACATAAACAAGATAGGATAAAATAAGAAACCATCCGCCAAATAAAGCCAAATGCCTTCATATCCACCCACAAAATGCCTGCTTAAAGCTAGAAACAACAACAACAAAACCCTATGTCGCTATCTTGTGCCAAAAGAAAAACAAAATTGACTGGACACATATCCTTCCCCAAGGACAGAACAAGAGCCAAGTCTGGTTCCTTTTCTAGACAGGGAAAAGGGTCAAGCATCCAACTGGCAGAAGTACATCTATCTCCTCAATTGATCCTTACTTCCATCTTGTCGGTAAGACATCAACACCCATTCAACACACGGAGAAACTGTGGGTTGGGAGATTGACTCTCAAATCTTCAATCACAGAGCGTACAAAACTTGATCTCAAGCAAGTCTTCCACCTCGAGGACTATTCTTTGCCATGACCTCTGATAAAGTGCAGCCTGAGCCAGATCCTAACCAGACGGTCTCTTCTGAGTTCTGTTGTTAGAGATCATTTTATATATCACTTTACAAATATTTATTGAGTGCTCACTGTGTTCCAGTCGTTGTTGTAGACACAAGGACACACCAGTGAGTGGAGCAAAGCCCCTGCTCTCAGAGTTTTCATTCTAGCAAAGAAAGGCAGGTAATAAACAAATCAGCAAGTGAAATATTGTACATCAGATAGAAGTAAGTGCTAGGTATAAAAATAAGGCAGGTTAAGATGAGGAAAACTCGGAAGGGACAGTCTGTCATTTTATAGAGTGGCAAGGCACATCATCATGGATAACTTATATTTATGCAGAGAGGTCAAGAACAAGCATTACAAATGTCTGGGGGGGTCAGCCTTCTACACAGAAGAAACTGCAAAAGCCAAGTGCCTGAGGTAGACTTGTGCTAAGAGTATTCTGTGAGGTGGTGCAGAGTGAGAGGAAGCCAGACAGGTAACAGGGCCCAGCTCACTTATGACCCCCTCGGCCATTGCAAACACTTGATTTTTGCATGGAATGAAATGAAGAGCCATTGGAGGGTTTGGAGGAGGAGAGCATCCCAATCTGACAGAGGTTTTAAAGGGTCACTCTAGATACTGTGGTAAATAGAATGGATGTATGAGTTTAAAATTCAGCTGGTAGGTCCCAAGCAGAGATAAACATTTGAATGTTTTGTGTGTAGATGATATTCAGCACCATGAGAGAGGGTAACAGAGAGAAGAGGTTGGAGAACTGACGCCCAGGGCGCTCCAATGTTTAGAGGTCAGGGGCATGAGGAGGAACCAGCAAAGACTCAGAAAAGGAGCAGGCAGAGAGCAAGGAGGAAATCAAAGAGACAGTGCTGTCCCAGAAGCCAAGGGAAAAGTGTTTCAAGGAGAGAAGGACCATGTGTCAAATGTGCCTGAGAGGTCGGGTAGTAATTAATATTATCAGAAGTGTAGGCATATCTCTCCAAAGATTATTTAAACTCTGGTTTTCAGCATACATCAGGAGAGTACTAGAAAAAGGTTTTCACAGCTTTAAATGACCACTGTCACTTATCATCTCTTTTGATTTTCAAAATTGTTCACGATGAGAATTTAGAGAGTCAACATAGTAACCATCAACCTCAAATAACTCAGCTCCATACTGTACGTAGCTGGTGATGCCGCTTTTGCCTAAAAAATGTAGATGCCCTGATGCCAATCACCTCTGTGCTCTTCACAACATGCCAGAGAGCTTAGAGGGAGAAATCGGTTTACCTCGTCTCATTTTAGATGTAAAGACAATGGGATACTAATCTGGATGCTATGCCACATTTGTCTGTATCATTAAATATCCCCTCTGCCCATCAAACTCTGATTTCCATCACCTGATATTCAATGCCTTCTACAACCTACTGCTTCATAACCCCAACTATAAGGGGTCATAACTCCAATCCATGTGGTTACTCACTGTCCTCTCAACACCTGGAACACTTCCTTAGTCTTGGACTGGGGTGCTTCCCTCTCTCCCTCTGCCTGTTTAAAATAGCTTTTAGGTACAGTTAAATTTATCAAAAGAGTTCTATAAATGAGGCTCCTCCCAAGTCTAGAATAATTTTCCCCTCTCTGTTATGCTCACATAGCATGCATCTGTGCGTGAATGTAGGTTATTGTTTGAATCCTGCTAACCTGATACCTTTTTGATGACTGGCATGATATCTTCACCATTTCTACTCTATGTACCACTAAACACTGTGCCTTGCCCCAAAGAAGTACTCAATCACTATTTAGAGGATGAGTGAGTGACTCTTAACACAGACTGATGGGACTTAAAAGGTAAAAGTGAGTCAACAGTTGAGTTCAGTTCAGGGACCTTTAAATTCTGACACCCAGATTCGCTTTTTACAAATGTTTGTTCCTCTTCCTGCCAATGCCAGTTGTTGATGGCGACAGAACTGTTAAATATATTCTTAAGACCTTGGCTCGGCCATGCCAGAGACTGGCTTACATAGCCTTTCCTTCTCTGGGCACCATTCCCACATTCCCAGGCTCAATGGGAAACTCTTGACCCATCCCTGGTTTTTAAATAATTACTATTTTTTTCTTTCTTTTTTTCACAGCAAACCTTAGTTACCATTGAGACAGTACTACAGAATAAACCAGAGAAAATCAAATGGACAGTGTAAATTTGTCAAGACCTATCATGCACTTTAAGCCACAACTAAGTACCCCACCTCCACCTCCATCTCCACACCTGGCACATAGAAAAGAACAGACAAATATCTCTAGCTTTACGTATACTTGAGGGTCTGACCAAAATTCAAACCTCGATGTGCTAGGTGCTAAATGAGTTGTACTGTCTAGATAACAACATTGCAGGAACTCAGGGCCTGGGGAGATACCAGGAACTGGCTACAGTCGAGAATGAGTTCCTGAGGAGGTGGGTTCTGGAACAAGGGGGATTTGCTAGAGTGGAGGCAGGACAGGAGAGCATGCCAGGCGTGAGAAAAGAAGTTAGCAGTCCCTGAGGGAGAAAAAAAAAAAAAAAAGTGTTTAGAAACTTTGGTAGAACTGTGGATACGATGAAGTGAGAGATAAAGCTGGAAAGACCAGTCTGGCCAGCTAGTCCAGTTTGTTACCTAATGGTCCTAATACAGCTGCCTCTGTGCCTTTGATGGCCTGGGTCAGTCAAGGTACAACAATGAGGCCAGACTGTGCACAGACATCAACCATTAGTCACAAGGGGTGGAAAGAGCACTGGACCAGGACACAGAAGGCCTGAGTCTCAGCCCTGGCTCTGCCACCAAAAAACAAACAAACAAACAAACAAAAAACCTTATAAGTAAGGCAATCAATTTCTTCTTGGGTTGGTTTTCTCCCTCTAAGGGAAAAAGGGGGGTGGGAGGAGCCATGGGTCTCCCAACCTCATATGGTTATCATGAGGCTCATGTACAATCATGATTATCAAAGGTCTACTCAAAAGTGGTATGTGTTTGAAATAAACTGCTAACAAAAATATGGTATATTGTCTTAAGAAATGTCTTAGTATAACTTAACCTAGACTCAGTGAGAGCACTGTAACCTATTGCTGCCCCTCACTCAAACAGTGCATTCTCTCTTCATGAGGGACTACAGTCAATTCTTCAGAATTAGTAGGCTGCTGGCAAGAACATGGGGATCAGACCAATTTGGACTGTTATTTACTATCTGTGTAACCTTGAACAAGTTTTGTAAGCTCGCTAAGCCTCGGTTTTTGTTTTATCAGTAAAATTAAAACAACACTGCCTAGTTTGTGGCGAGGATTCAAGATGATTTCGTGTAATGTTTCTAAGTCATTTCCTGGCACACAGTAGATACTCATAAATGTTATGGCCTTTTTATCATGAGCTTCAATATGAAAGACCTTATGTACCATAGGTACCATATCAAATTCATCAGCCTTTTGCAAAGGATGGAAATGTTTTTGATGTCACAAACATAATTTAAATCTTATTTGAGACTCCTCATTTCTTTGTGCTATGTCCTTTATTTCTCAAACTGGAAGGGACATGGCAGAAATAAGCACACAACACTATTTAACACATTGTGTGTTAGAAAATATTCTATAGACCTCTCTTTATCTCCCTACTCACCTTCAAAAACAAAAACAAAAAAGTTCAGGTCTGCTGACTGTGGAATAATTGAAAAACATATTGTTATCCCATATCATACTTGTAATTTGGATTAGATTTTATGCTTTTATCATGCTTGGGTTGGG
>NW_006442107.1:7405131-7415392 GCF_000325575.1 Pteropus alecto
GGCATTTAAAGTTAATGAAATCCACTGGGTTTCAGTCGAAGCTTCACATCTTTCTTAGATATTAGATATAAGGTCGGGTGACCGAGATTTAAATTTTGGCTTTGCTGGGCATTGCTGCATTGAGAGCTCGGGTTACCAGGCAGAGCAGGGTTTCTAGAGAGGCCCTGGGTGATCCCTGAGAGGTCAAGGTGAGCATCCTGGAGCACAAACACACACGCATCTCTCTGCAGTGCCCCCATGCACACCAGCTCCCTGCCCTAGAAGCTTGAGGTGAAAATATTCAAGACGATCGCCTTTAAAACAGAGACCAGTTCAGAAACTTTTTACCAAGCTAGGAGAGGGGAGTTTGTACCTATCAGTCCAGGAGACATGTGACAGTAGTTCCTTCACCACGGCTCCGACAAAGGCACCAGCAGCAAAATAACCCTGATGGTGCTCAGCTAAGAAGGAGCTGAGGGCCTCAAGAAGCACCCAGGCCAGTGGCTTCCACCCTGGCTGCACACGGAAACCACCTGGGGAACTTAAAAAAAAAAAAAGACGAGTGCCTGGAACCCCTTTCTAGATTTTCTAGTTAACTGGTATGGGATATGGCACAGACATCAGGGTTTCTAAAAAACATTCCTAGTGATTCCAGCGTGAAGCCAGAGTGGACAACTACGTCCTCCTTAATAATGGCGTCACGTATGAATGAGGAGTACGAGGGTCAACGATTTCCAGTGAATGATTTGTTCTCATCGTCCAATATTTTGGTCATATTTCAGGGAAATCTTCTTATTTTAGACTTAATTATAAAGCTCCCTCCACCTTGCCCCCCATGCACACACTGTGTGGGGAAATGAAACTCTCTAAGGCTGAGATGCAAGAAGGGAACTGAAAGGTGAAACTGACTTTAAATAGGAACGAAACTGACAAGGGACAGCTCAAAGGCCCAAAGTGGAGAAATGAAGCAAATGAAAACAAACCACCTCACTGAGAAAAGCCAGTTAAACCCGGAAAGTTCTTTCAGTTTGGATAATTTAAGGTTTCAGTGAGGGATTATGTTTTACATGTTGAAAGTATCCCCCACGCGGTAAAGCTTAGCAAACCCGGTATTTCTTAGGGGCGACTGCAGAGCCCTAACAGTCGGCTGATTGAAAACACACCTCCTGAAATAAAACAGAAGGGCCGTGATCGCTGCTCATGGGCCACCACAGAAGAAAATCAAGAGGCTTCCACATTCCCATGTCCTGTGACAGCACCGCGGTGCCTATTCCCAGCGTGAGTTCATCTTAATAATGGAAATAAATATGGTCCCCTTCCACATTTAAGGTTATGAAGAGAGTCTGAGTTTAGACCATAAACCAACATCACCCAAATACAGCATTTGCAGTGGTCCATGTAGGCATCCCAGGAACCCACACAGTGCCTTTTCATCAGTGGACAATGGACAGACCCACCCCTTAACCCAAGATTATATTTTCTTATGTGGAAAACATGGATGGAAACCCAAGTCCCTCATTTCCCATGAGACTGTCATAATGACTAAACAAGAAACAGAGCGGAGGCAGTCAAAAAGGCAGGGCTGTCAAGGATATGCAATGGTTCATTGATGCAAGTTGTTAAATGAGCAGAAAAATCTTTAAATACATCTATTTTAACCCTGCAACTTTTGGAGTCTCAAAATTTGGGTCCTGAGATCTATTTTCAGCTACTGCTTGCTTTTTTTGCCCCAAGGAAAGTGCTGGTAAGTCAAGGGAATGATCTGAGGACAGATTTATTTGATCGTGTCCTTGACTTGGCTAAAGCTCAGAAGTGTGTCTTGTCAGTCCCTATACTTTGTGGTACCCTAACATCATCCTCTACCTTGACTATCTTGTCTTGGCGCAGAGACCAAATGAGAAAAGACTCTAAGTGGATGTCAGATGGGAGAAGAGGGGAGCTGGAACTTCCCAGCTCCCTGTCTTGATGAAGTGGAGAGTAACACTGAGATTTCCCTACCTTTTCCATCTCCTCAACCTTGGGACCCTCAGAGATACAAGGAACAGGCCCATCTCCAACCAGAGAGGGAGTGGTACGAAACCCATCAATGATGTGGCTGGGGTACCTTGGGACTTCAATTCTCCTCATCATCCTGTGGCACATCTCGAATTATAAGAGGGTTAGCATGGGAATGGTCCCTGATCTGCAGAGCACTTTGTGATATAAATTGCTTCCCTACATAAGAGAATGTTTGAGAGCCTGGTCTCTGGAGTCGGAGTTCATATCCCAGTGGCATGACCTGAGAATAAGCCGTTTAACCTCTCTAAGTCTCCATTTCATCATCTGCTAACTGCTTCACTCAGAACTGATGGGAAGATTAAATGAGATAGTGGGGACGAAGCACAGAATAAGTGTTGAATAGATGTTAGCTATTATTATTAGCATAGTGTTATTTAAACCCCATAATAACAATCCTACAAACCACAGTGGAGACTGGCAGGAAACAGAGCACGTGTGTGTGTGTGTGTGTGTGTGTGTGCCATCTGCTAACTGCTTCACTCAGAACTGATGGGAAGATTAAATGAGATAGTGGGGACGAAGCACAGAATAAGTGTTGAATAGATGTTAGCTATTATTATTAGCATAGTGTTATTTAAACCCCATAATAACAATCCTACAAACCACAGTGGAGACTGGCAGGAAACAGAGCACGTGTGTGTGTGTGTGTGTGTGTGTGTGCGCGCGCGCGCGGTGGAGACTGGCTGGAAACAGCACGTGTGTGTGTGTGTGTGTGTGTGTGTGTGCGTGCGCGCGCGCGCGCGCATCCATGGCTGATTGGTGGGCAGTGTGGATGTGTCTAGAGAACTGGCATTAGCAGGAAGGCAGGCTCCTTATGATACCATCTTGATATATCCCAGCAAGAGTGCAGCTGTATTGTGGACCACAGATAGTTGGGAATGCACTAAGAGACTAAGAGTATTTAGTTCAGATCACTGATCATTGATCATTGGTGGAAATGACTGGAGAGACTGAGTGGCTTACCTAAGATCACGCACCTTGTTAGTAAGTGGCAGAACTGAGATGTCAACCCAACCTGTCTGGCCCTAAGGTCAAACTCAAGGCAGAAGAGAAGGGGCCATGATGTTCTAGCCAATGGAGGGACTTCAGAAATGAACCCAAATCCTCTTCTGTACTGACCTCTATCACCTGGTATTGCTGAACGAAATCAAAGGAGCTCATCCTAACGGTTTATCTTGGATGGCTCAGGAGTCATAGGTAGGAACTAAATTATGTACCCCATTCTCCCTCCAAAAAGAATAAAAGATGCCAAATCTTCCTTTTATCAAAGAGATTTAGAGCACTGCCTCAATCGGCACCAAAATGTTACATGTGTGAAACAGTAAAGTCATTCTAAAATTCAAGAAAGCCACAAAACTGTCCCTTGGTGCTCTCCTAAACATGGTCCCATGCTAGAGACAAAGTGTCGATCATTCTCCCCACATAGAGGGGCAAGTTCCAATTCATAGAGCAGCCCATGAGTGAAAGCTCTCCTCCTGGGAAGCACAGAGAGTGGCAAATTTTCAGGACAGAGGTTTATATGGAAAAGGATATTGCATCATTAAAGAGGTTAATGAGCTTCGCAAGGCAGATGCCCCGAATGCCGGGGAGAGGACAGCAGAAGAGGAAAGGGGATGGTGAGAGAGACACATACAGGGAATTGTTCCCATTCTTCACTGTCAGAAGTGGTCAGGAGGTGCCTCCCTCATGGTAATAATTGCAACAGAAGGACAAGCTCTTCCGGTGGGCACTGGAGCCTGGCTGATGGCTGGGCAGCGACCTGCCCCTTCATATCCAGCCCCGGGCTCTCTGAGTGAAGAACACACTTGTCAGCATGGTGATCCCTAAAGATTCTGCTCAAACCAGCTAGTTCAGAGTTTCTCAAAACAGGTGTTCTAAATGAAGGTGTTCAATGACCAAATAAAGTTTGGGGAAAACTGCACGCTGTATCTCGCTCTTGGAGATTCATGAGACACACAGCATGTGGAAGGCTCTCAGAAATGCTTCATAAAGAAACTTGTTTAATTTTTTAATCAAACTTTTACAAAGCTTACTGACTCACCGAATTTTCCTTTTTTCCTCAGTTTTTAACCTAACACCTAACAACAGCTCATTTTGGAAAACGTTTTCAGAAAAGCTGTCCTAGTCCAAGGTCCCTTCTTTTACAACCGATACACTGAAGTCTCAGTCACCTACTAAGGGACACAGACAAGCCAGTTGCTCCTATTTTTCAGCAAGATAAAGACGTATGACATTTTGTGGGTAGGTTCAAGAAAATAGACAAAGATGCCAGAACAGAATATTGATCAACAGATCATACTCTCTAATCAATAGTAGGCCGAAGGAGTGTCTTTTACCCTTTATGATGGGGTTTGGGGCAGAGTAAATTCCAGAATCATGCATGAGGGAGGATTTTAAGTTTGAACAGAAAAAACAAATCTAAAATTGCTCATCAGGGCTAGCGACAGCTGCATGCAGCTGAAGTGCAGAGTCCAACAGGGGATGGGAGCACCAAGGAGAACCACGGAGATAAAGTTCACACCAGTGCGGGTGACTGGATCTAGGTAGATTCTTGAATGGTCTAGATAAATTCCTGAGATGAAGTTTCACATCCCGAGCTGGGTATTTACACGTTCTAGTGTGAGTTACCGTGAATGTGTGGTGCTGGTTCACAGGAGGTTAAGACCACAGACATAAAGGAGATTCTCTATCGGAATGGCCAGACATCTTAACTGAACCACTCTATTCAACATGTCCATCAAATACTTAAAGGAAGTCATGAAAAAAAAAATTTTTAAGTCCATTTTACTGATGACATAGTATGGAAAGAAATAACCAAAACTAAAGAACGAAAGATAACAAATTTGTAATTATCTCCATAGGCTGGGATGCTGATCCAAAATCAGCTTAGCATTGATAAAGCTAGTCAGGTTAAGTTACAAGCACAACGTAAAAAAGTCAAGGTGGTTAATGGAACCCTACACAAATTCCATGTCTTCTACAAGGATCAGACTTCACCTGGAGGAACGAATTCCAGTTTACTCATATTTGAGTTACATTTAAATGAGATATTCACAGAGGGAGTATCTTTCACTCAAGAAGCATTATAAGGGCCTGCAGAGTGACTGGGAACTACAGAAACTAAGATTATTGAAGAAAGAAAAGACTAAGGCACAGCTGTCTTCAAGTACAGTTGTTCCGTGGGGAAAAAATAAACGGAAAAACCTAGTTTATAGGGTTTTAAGAAACTACACAGAGGCAATCTATGGGGAATGCAAGAAGCAAATAATTCAGTGTAACATAAGAAATAATTTTCTGCAAGTTTGAGATGCTCATGAATGGCAGGGAGCCAGATGTCCAGCATCCTTTGAACAGCCCCTGTAACCAGACTTTGTCTGCCATGATAAGTGGGAGGGCCTCAAATTTTCTCCGAGAGTTTAGTGTGCTTCTTCACCCTGCCTCTCCCAGAGTCCTATCTTCCTTCCCATTCATGACTATGATTTATCTCTCTTCCCTTCCTCCCTCACCCCACTCTCCCTGGCCCACCATCAACCTTCCTTGGTGTTCTACTGCCTTTTTCTCAAACAATTGACCCTGACTTCCACCCAAGACACGTGCCCTGCCACACCATATGCCCTGCCTCCAACATGAAGCTCATGCTCACCCAAAACATATCTATCTGGGTCATTCATGGTCACACCAGTCATAGGGTAAAGAGACCAATGCCTATGTGTGAGGGGTTTGAGGAAGTGATTTCCTTAGTTATGGGACATAGCAAAAGCAAAGGTCTGGGAGGGCTCATTAATGGAGTATTTCTATTGTTTTTGAGGCAGCACTAGTCTTAATGCATAAGACTCTCAAAAGCCAGGCAAAGGTATTTTTATAATATTAAGTAAGTAAAACCATGTTTCTATTCCTTTTTCTCAGACCTCCACTCACGGCGGTGAGGCTCACTGGGGGTGGAGGAGCATTTTCACACCTGCCTTCTAGGATCTATCCAGATTTGCACAAAAATCCCTATTCTTCTGTAGGGAGCCTGTGTCCAGCTCACAATGGTTCCAACACAAGAATAGCCTTGGTGGATTAGAAGCTCTGGCAGGAAATCAATCTCTAATCTCTTTTTAGTGGCTCATCCTTCTCAGCAGGATTCTGGAAATAATCCACAAGCAAAAGTGACTTCTTAATCTGTCAGAGAAGAACAGTGGAGAGAATGCCGTGCTGTAGACTAAAAATCTGCATAACTGTCCCAGCTCTGAGTGACCCTGAGAAAGTCAATAACCTTCTCTAAGTTTTGGTTTCCTCATCCGCCAATGTGAGGAGTTTCAATGTTCAGAACTTTCCTGGGTCACAGATGATGTTGAGAGTCCGATGAAAGCTGTCCACTCCCTTCCTAGAAAATGCTTAAATGCACATATAGACAAAATTGTGCATCCAATTTCAGAAGGTTAGGGGCAAACCTAAAGACCACCTATAGAGTTTCCATAGCAACCTTGGACCCTCGGTTAAAAACTCCATGGACCAGTCAGCTATAAAACTCTCTGATGTGTCTCTATCTGGCTTTCTATCAAACCTCTGTAAATGCTAATTTTTATCAAGTATTTTTCTGCTTTTTAGCTCCCAGTTAGAATTCTCATGACACCTATGTGGCCCTTAAACTAATACGTAGAATGGATGAGTGGCACTCATTTTAATAGGTGACAAGACACAGCAACAGATAATCAGCCATGTCTTCAGTTACTATGAGTGTGTGTGTGTGTATGTGTGTATGTGTGTGTGTGCGTACATATATATATATATATGCATATATATACATATATGTGTATATGTGTGTGTATACACACACACACACACACACATATATTCTCCTTTATTTAACAATTGTATCACTCTTCCCAAAAGCATTGAAGTCAACATTATTAGGTATTTACTAAGAAAAAGAAAACATGTCCCAATATCTTGAAAGATACAAAGAAACAGTCCCTGCTGTCAAGGACCCAGCATTGTAATTGCAGAGAGAAGAAATGAATCAAATAACAATAAATAAAATAAGTAAGAGATACATCAAATAGCAATGCAAACCTGCAAATAACTATACGCAGTAATAAAACAGAGGCTACAAATCCTGTAAGAGTACTGCCAAGTAGTGGTAGAGAAAGAGGAAGAACACAGAAAGCAAAGAATGGGCACTAATCCAAATGCGAACGCCTTGCCCTCTCCACTCCAAAAGCCTCCCTCATTTACTTTCCCCCCTTCAGTGTTCTGCTTTTTTGTTTCAAACTCTGTCGAACTCCTGCCACTAGGTAAGGAGCAAAGGTTTTCCAATTTGATAGTGTAAGTTTGTGGATTTCCCTCTATCTTCCTCTCCACAGAGGTGGGGAACAGTGGTAGGCTGATGTGGAAGGCACGTTCCCTTATCTTCCTTCTTCTTCCCTCTCCACTTCTAGTCTTCACACTGACCACACCCTGGACAAACGGACCGTGAACAACAACAACACACTGCCTTGCCAGGTCTTACATGAGATAGGTAAATGGGAGGAATGATGCTCATCTGGCTGTACCTCTCGATGACCCTCAAATACCCAGCTCCTTCAAGTGCACATATATTTGCTCAGGCCCTTTCTCACTTTAGCAGCCCCACTCCATAAGCCCTGCCATCCTCAAGGTTTATTACAAATCCCACCTGTCCCAAGAAGCCTTGCCCTACTCAACTAACCCACACTGGTCTTCTATCTTCTCACATTTATAAGAGACTGTCAGTGTCCACCCCTCCCAACACATACCTTCCTTCTTACTCAGTGTTATTCTTAAAATCTTTTATAATTTAAATTCTGTAAGCTCTAACTACGCCTCCTGAGAGCAGAGGACATGCGTTCCCTTCCTTTTTATCCTCCACAGAGCAGAACCCTATGAAAAATGAATGAAACTGAAGTGTGAAAGCCAGAAGAATTTCAGCAGCATTTGGTGTGATTAAAGGAAAACTCAGATGCCATAACCCCTCAAATCAATCACCTTACTCGAACCCTCATAAGTTTTCCAAGCCTGTCCACTGTTTTAAGTTCCAGGACCCAAACCTAATTTAAATAGGTTCCCAAATGTTATGAGCTGAATGTTTGTGTCCTCCCATAATTCCTATGTTGAAGCCCTAATTCCTAATGTCATGGTATTTGAGAAGTGTTTATTTAGTGGAGGCCATGAAGGTGGGGTCCCCATGATAGGATTAGTGCCCCTGTAAGAAGAGGAAGAGACACAAGAGCTTCCTCCCTCTGCCATGTGAAAACACAGTGTGACCACCTGCAAGCCAGGAAGGGAGCCCTCATCAGGAGCCAATTCTACTGACACCTTGATCTTGGACTTCCCAGCCTCCAGAACTGTAGGACATAAATGTCTGTTGTTTAAGCCACCTGATCTATGGTATTTTGTTATAGCAGCCCAGGCTATTAAGACAAGTTATTAAATACTGATTAAGACACCGGAGTATTTTAATTCACCTATGAATAAATTAGTATCTCCATGACCCTCTTTGGCAGTTTACCCCGACGTTGAACATTCCCCGCCAAACTTTCCTCCTCTCTACTCTTTTGAAATCTTCTACATTCTTCAATTTTTCACCCAGGTCTCAAATCATCCATGAATCCCTTCCTTACCACCACACGCTACTCCCACCACGGGCACCCTTCCTCACTGTATGCTCAAAGCCATGACTGTCTGTATCATTCCCTGACTACTTCATCATGCATTGGCCTATCAGCAGAAACAAATAATGAATGAACATATACATATGGCTTATGATAACTCTGGATAACCAACTTTTATTTGTATTTGCCTTTTGTATTACTACCGTATCTCATTGATTCAAGAATGCAACAATTTTTCATTTCTAACGTCTCTGAAATTGTCTCACAGTCTGTTGCATCTTAGATTTGATGATACATGGTATTTCACTTTTCATATGTATGCAATTTTTTTCTGCAGGCTCTTTTAGGAAAGGACTCACACAATATTGATTGGTTTTGCTTTACTTGCCAAGCAAAGATCCTGTGGTCAGCATAAATCCTCCATACTTTCTTGATAAAAGAATAAACTGTTTCCCTGGAATCCAGTAAGAAGCTTGGCATCCTGAAGTCTGGGTTCTCCAGCTGTTTCTTCCCTCCCGAGAAAGAGTGCAATTAGCAGAGAGCAGCCAGCTATTAGGGTATGTTGGATGAGGAGGAAGCTTAATCCTTGGTCATTTCTTTCCAACGACATCAGAGAATTTTAGAATTGGAAGCACAGACTTGTTCTACTGTGATCTGTCTCTCTGAATACCAGAGTAACACTTGTTTCTCTGTGCCTCAAAGTGCCTCACTTTCTCTTTTGTAAAGTGGGTCCAATTACACATACCTCCTCAGAGAGGGGTAATGACTAGAACAGAACTAAAAGATGACATCTCATAAATGCTGCAAAGGAGGTCGTGAGTATCATTAAGCACTTGCCCTGGGGGAGTGTTGCTTCCAGTGATAGAAAGGGGTAAGGAGGCTTGGGGATCCTAAGGCTTCTGTTCTGTATATACACAGTGCATTACCAGGACAGATCCCTTGAAACTCACCTCTTTTCACTCTGTAACTACCCCAGAAAATATTCTGCTGGCATACAGGAAGCCCCAATGGTCAAGGCAGGAATGAGGGAATATGGATGGTGAGGAGAGCTGGTGAGGGTTCCACGGCAGCCATGAGGAGACACTTGCTCACAACCTTCCTTTATCAGTCTGTGTCTTGTTGTGTGTTTCCCACATGCCCAGGCAGCGAGTGCAAATATGTCTTGTTACATGATCCATCCGGCGTTGCTCAATAAATAACAGACACCATCTAAGTTGCCAACTGAAGCTTAATCAGAGGCTGATCTGTATGTCTGGATCCGAGGTCCAGGAATACCAATCCAATTAGGTGGAAGCTAAATGAGCTCTGGATACAGTTCGCTTTACCTGCATGGCTCTTTCCAGGTGCGTGCATAAACACGCATACGATGCCCACACAGAGACCATTTTTCTTCTGAGGGGCATCTTGAACAGTCTTGGATTGAACTTATGCTATCAATCAACTTTTTGCAAAATCATGGATTCTTGGGGTACTTGAGGCTTAACCAAAATCAGGAACCATCCTGCTGTTTGCTCAATAAAAGCAATGAGTCCAAAGCTGACGAAATTATAATGTTCTGATATCCCCTTGCTTTCTCTCCCCTTCCTCCTCTGGAAAAGTAAACAAGTGTT
>NW_006442107.1:7415426-7441485 GCF_000325575.1 Pteropus alecto
AGTGAGGAAACAAAGAGATCATCTTTTATCCTCACTCAGAGGAAGATACTCATGTCCCCTCTTCATGTTAGCAGAATGGTCCTCCCTTCCTTCTTCCCTTCCTCTCTCTTGGTGCAGAAAAAAAAAATGGAATTGGTGTTTCACAAACCTTCCTTTTCTTTTTGTCTACCAATCCCATCCAGCCTCTGGAGGCAGAAGAAGTAGTGCAACATCTTTACAAAGGCCCACTGACCCACTGATCTAAGCCTCTCTGCCAAGGAGGATGTCTCTACACTCGAGTCAGAGTTGGGAGTGGTCCAGAAATAGCTGGTGTAGTAGGCATCAGCTTATGATGGAAGGAATTTGTGAAATACCATAAACTGGACCACACTTGGTGATCCACGATACTCGTTAACATATTAAAGGCTTTGAGACATCCTACTGCAGAGACATCTGTTTAGCTTTGCTTAATCAGGTGTTTCCCAATCTTTTTTGCTCACAGAATCCCTTTTGGCCTTTACCACCTCTTAATCTTCTGAATAAGTGTGTTCCAAGGACCATATATTGTAAAATGCTGACCTAGTCCGATACCTTCATTTTCTCATGGGAAAAGGAAGAAACAAGAATGGGCATTAACTCACTTAAGCTTGCTCATGAATAGCAATATCAAACAGTACATAAAAAGTTGAGCAAGCTCTGGACTGGGAGGCCAGCCTGTCTGGGTTGAATTTTCTCCCAGACATTCTCTAGCTGTGCAGCTTGCCAGCCCCTTGCCTTTCTAGAGTTATTTTCTTGTCAGCAAAGGGAGGGTTTTTTTGTTTGTTTGTTTTTTGTTTGTTTGTTTTACCTTCCAAGGATTTCTAAGGCTCTTTTTGGTTTCTCTTTCCTGGAATACCAAGAGACTCTAGTATTTGTTGTAATACTTCCTGGAGCAGGTCCCAGAAGTATGAGCCTATAGTTGTTCTAAATTTAAACTTTAAAACTCTCATGAGATTGTCAGCAAAGTAGAAACCAATAGCAAAAATCCCCCGTGGTTCATGAAGGTATCCCTTCATGAGAGGGGCAGGCTCTTGGCGTCCAGGCCATCCCCTGTACATAGAGGCGGTCAGAGTCGATGTGGCCACTGATGGAGTCATGGGGAACTGGGAAGCCCCACCCACCTGCTGCTTCCCTAAGTACTAGGAGCACAACTTTTGACAGCAGCTAAGGCTGGGGTTGGCTTGTGACTAGCCACGATACCAAGGTCTGTCTCTGACCACCAGGCACTACATAAAAACATGAGGATATTTCAGCACAACTTAGATGCCTTCTGCATGCATGGCATGCTGAACCTTTCCACCATCCCGATCTCTAAGCAATACTTTGACACTCAGGAACAACATTTAAAATCCTCTTCCACCCCTTGAGCATGTAGCTTTTCCGTCATACTTATAGATACACCAGACCGCAATCTCCTTGTTGGCACATACCCCACCTGCTTTTCTTCACTGTGTCCCCTGTACATGTCACTAACTAGTACTCTTTAATATCTGTGAAATAAAAATTATTTTTTGGTTGATGGATCCTGATCGTTAACACTCAGAATATACATTAACCCATAAATTCATCGAACATCTATTAAGTGCTTGGCATGTTGTGAGCACTGAACTAGGCATCATCTCCAGGGATCTGGTCCTCTAGGGACCAACTCGGACGCTGTTCCCAAAGATATTACATTAGATGACACCTGCAAAGACTTACCTATGCCCAAATATATCATCCCACTCTTCCTACCATACCAGCTCACCTTCCCCAAAAAAACCTTTTCTTTTTCCTGTATTCCCCAATTTGGGACATGGCCTGAAGGCAACCACTCATTTAGCAAAAAAAAATCAGTAACAATAATCATTATTAAGGATGACATTTATTGAGTGTTCATGACATGTCGAGCTAGCAATGCTATGAATTTTGTACTGTTATTTATCTTATTTTACAGAAATGTGAATATCATGGCAGATCCATGCCTTTCTCTCCAACCTTCTACATCGAAACAGTCTTAAGGTCAGGTGCACTTCATAAATGTCTTCCCCTCCTACCTTGGTCATTGCTTCTGTGAGGTACCAAACCTTAATTGCTATTCTTGCTTCATCTATTTGAACCACCTTCTAAATGATCTTCTGGTTGACTGACAACCTATCCGCCCCTCTACCTTGCACAACTGACCATGGTCCCCACCCCCATTCACATCTACTCTTGGCCCGATAGTACAAGGGAGCCTTCGAGATGAAGAAAGGCTGCCTGGAGAAGGATGACCTCTCAGTCTCCATGGAATAACTTTCTCAGCCCCTTCTTATCAAAAGTTCTACTGAACTTCAAAATAATCCTGCATCACCTCCTCCAAGAGCCTTCCCTGACCTCTATCCCCCACCCAAGGCTTCCCCACGAACGCCCTTCTTTGATGTTCACTTAGCACTTCCAAACAGAACATGGCCCCAGTTTACTGACTGGCTCTTGCTTCTGGGATGCGAGAGCAGACGGGAGTCTGGATGCTGCTCGCTTACCCCTGGCATGTCGCCTAGCAAGGTCAAGAGGCCTCCTTTTTAACACAATCCCCTGCTCCCATTGCCTTGTGGCTTTATTTTTCACTGAATAATGCTTTTCAAAAATGTTAGAGTAATACAACACCCTCTTTTCTTTTGTCTCACGGTTTTAAAATACATTAATATTTCAAGAAATCTATTAGTGGGATCTTCCTGTCAAAAAGAATGCTCTCATTGTGTGTGTTTGTGTGTGTGTGTGTGTGTGTGCGATCTTCCTGTCAAAAAGAATGCTTTCGTGTGTGTGTGTGTGTGTGTGTGTGTGTGTGTAATAAAGAAACTGAGGCTTTGAGAGATCGAGTGACTTGCCCAAGGTCACACAACTAATGAGGGACAGGAGTTGGGGCTGGAACCCTGGTCACACAGCTTTTCCACCTGCCCTTGCCTCAGCTCGGGGCCCTTTATTAAAAACAAACCAAAAAAATATGTGTGTGTATGTCTGTGTGTATGTATAAGTATATATACACACATATATGTACTTATATACATATACAAATATACGATATGAATATATACATACATATGCATAAATATGAATATATCATAAGTGTTTAAAGAAAGGGGTGGGGGCTCTGAAAGCTTCGGAAGGGGAAGAAATCCCACCCCCCAAGAGGAGGCCGGGCAGCAGCACAACAGACAGCTGGTGTTTGGGTGGCAGTAAATCACCCTGAAATGAGCCTCTTCCGCGGACTCAATGAGGCCCCCACAACAAAGGGAGGCCCAGCTTGCAGCCGGACAGCCTGCCCGCCAGCCCCAGACGTGCATAACAGCTTCATTCAGGAGCCCCACGTCCACACAAAGGCCCCCGAAATCAATCCGACATCCCGCCACCCTGGACAATGCCCCGAATCTTCTCAAAATCCAAGGCTCAAACGAGGGGACAGCATTCAGGGGAGATCAAACCGCCGGCCTGCCACTAAAAGCCAGCACGAAAAAAAACATTTCTTTCTTTTTTTTCTTCCTTTTTAAGAGGAGGCTTGGGCGAGGCAGGCGGCCACTCCACGCTCCGTGCGCAGTGCTTGTGCTGGGCTCACACAGTGCGGCCACCCTTGGGCAAAGGCGGCGTTGGGCCCAGCTTTGAGTGGTCATGGTGCCAGTGCTTCTGCAAGGGCCGAGTGCACAACGCTGGCCAGCCAGGCCACAATGCCACTTGGCCTCGGGGCTTTGTGCAGCAATGGCCTGTGTGAACTTCAGCCACTGGCATTTCCCACTGGCTCCCACTTGTACAGTAGGGTGCACACATATGAAAATGCCCTGCCAGAGGCGGTGGCTTAGGGTGTTGACAGTGGCAGCCCCCACACCAGGACAGGGCGACCCCGTTCCCAGGCAGGGCCCCTCGGGGAACTCATCTGCCCTATTCTGCTGCTTAATCCGGTTATCAGCTGCAGAACGGGTTGCCTGGTGGAGGTGGGGAGGCTCCTGTCAGGGAAGCGAGGCAGGCTGCTGCTCAGGCACATGAGCCTGAACTGTATTCTCCCTTCCTGTGGTCATTGTTAAGGCTCCTAGGTCTCTACCAGTCCCCAACACTACAATGGGTCATAGCTTTGCCTGGATGGCAGGAATCCACCTGCTCCAGGGGAGAAAGATCCTCCAGCAATGGCAGAGTGAAAAGGAGCTAGGGATAGCAGAATATATTTGACAGATCTATGGGAATGAGTGCATTGGAGTGACTAAGGCATGGGCCATTATATGTGCTGTGGCCAGAATCTCTCCGGAAACTCCAGCTAAAGCTGCCTTAATTTGATGTTCTAGGCCGCCACCAAGAAGGTTAAATAAATTTTGACTGAAAACAAAGGGCTTCTGCTGGAGGACCATTCGTTGAGGTCCCTACGCTCTGTTCTCTGTGATGCTTGGTACCTGGACCTTTCCATGCAAGCACAAAGAGTGGACAGGGTCGGCAGGACAAGGTGTGGTTATGTGTGCCGCTGCCCGTGGGGAGAGCTGAATCGAAGTGAAAAGGCATATTAAGCAAAGTGAGAAGGCTCACGGTAGGAAAAAAGAACCAGCTTAACTGGCGGCTGGTCTTCCTTCAACCTCTTACTTTAGCCAGATGCCTCTATTTTTTCTCTCCCTGAATTACTGGTCAAACTTCTTCTGGAATTGATACACAAACAGACAGCCATTTACCTTGTGACTGCCTAACTCTCACTGCCCCTCTCAGACCACCCTCGGGAACAGGCTCCTGGGCAGTAAGCAGTTGGTAGGAGGCAGGCTAACTGGAGGCAGAAAGCTGAACCTGGAGATGCAGAAAGGGCACTTACTGCATTAGATTCACTTCGTCCTCAACTGCTTCCACTGGCCAACAATGGTAAATTGAATCCAGTTTCCCCCTTGGAAGGGTCAGTTGTTGTTATTGTGTGCGTGTGTGGTTTTCTTTTTTCTTTTTTTTTTTTTACCCTTTCCCTTTCCATTTTCTGCTTTTGTAGCTCACCTCCTCCAATCTACTTCCCTACAGGAGCCGAAATTAAACAAGCTCCCCATATGCCATGCCTCACTTGTTGTCTGTTCCCCTCACTGCCATCTGGCCTATTTGCTCAGCCAAAAAGAGAAAGAGAGAGAGAAAAAGCAAAGAGGAGGAGGGGGAGGGGAAGAGGGGAATGGAAAGCAGGGAGGCAAGGGCGGGGGGAAGGGGGGAGGGAGGATAGAGGGATAGAGGGACGCAGGCAAAAGGGATGGAGGGACACAGGCAAAAGAAGAGAGAGAAGGGGAGAATGAGAGAGAGAGAGAGAGAGAGAGAGAGAGGAGAGAGAGAGAGAGAGAGAGAGAGAGGAGGGAAATGCAGACACAGTGAGGAGGCAGGGGTGATGATGCAGCTTCTCCCATCTGCTCCTTGGCCAGAGTCCCGGATGGAGCAGTAATGGAGAGCAACAGAACCAGTGATAATTAACCCAAACACAGACCTGTTTATTTAACCTGCTCAGATAGATCAACTCTGAGGCGGTGCTCTAGCAGAGGGCCCTGGGACACACTTAGGAAGACACCCTGGAGGCTGCTAAGGACACAGAGGCAGGCTGGCCCTCCCCACAGACATCCTAGGGCTGTGTGTGTGCTTGGTGAGCAAGAAAAAAAGGGAGAAAGGAGTTGCTGAAAGAGGTCACTCACACCCACTCAAACCTTCTGGTAAGAAATTCTTTTGTCATCTTGCCCTTTCCTCTGCCCATTATCCTATTTCATGGCAATAGCTGCTTCTCGATGGCCAAGTGTTGCAAAGCGAGGCTAGCCAATGAGCTGCCCTTATCTCCTACTTCTTCTATCCCAGAGACCCTCTGGAGCACTCCCCATCTTGGCATAAAGACCTGGGATCAAGAGACAGAAAACGAACGAACTAGAGAACTCAGAGACTGGAGCGAACGTACCTGAAGACCTCAGACTAAGATGGTAGCCAAGGACAAAAGCCAAGGGCACTGATTAAGGCAGAGGGTGAAAGAGTCAGCCTGGGGTTCAAGGCCTAACTCAGCCACTTCTGCCACATCCTTGTGTCTGCATACTTTCTTCTCCATCCCCCCTCAGCACCCTCCCCCCGACTTCAGTTTACCTCTTTAATGGGGGCGACAAAGCTGACTTCCCAAGATGTTTCGCTCTTCAAAAATGAAAACGGAAAAGGTCATTGCCATTGGCCCATACTCTCTTCCCTAAGTTCGGAAGGAGATTACAAGCCTTGAACAAGACCACCAGGGACTCTTATCTTTTTGAAATGGGTAATGTGCACAGCCTGGAGACAGGGTCCGCAGACGCCTTTGTATGTGCTGCACCCCCCTACGTCTCCACCCTCGCAGGCCCCAGAAATAAAGGGCAAGAACATTTCCAGAGCTGAATAGCAGCAGACAGGAGTTGTGAGTCTGGGAACTGGAACCCAGGGAAGCTCTTGGCTGAGCACTGAGGGTGAGTTAAAGAGTGCAGTAGCTGAGTTGAAAATAGGAAGCGTCAGGGGTGGGTGAGGAGTTGGCAGGCACCAGATTCCAAGTGGCTTCACGCTCCTCAGTGGAAGAAATGCAGAGATAATTTGAACATGGCTATTTTCAAGCTCCACAGCTGAGCTCCCTTGCTCTCCCACCCCACACCTCCCACCCAACCCTGCAATTTGGCAAACCCTTTCTGCTGGCTGCTCTTATACCCAATATGTTGGGTTGCCTTAGCAACTACGGCAATTATCTCCGTGGAGCAGTTAAAACAATGACCGTCATAAATAATAACAATAAGAAGGATGGTGGCAAAAAATAGATCTTAGGCTTCCAGGGTCATAGGTTGACACACAACTGAAAAGGAAAAGTGGTCCCCATGGGGGCAAGCAGTGAAAACAGGTCTCTTATGGAACTAGTCTTATTTATCTAGAGAGAGAGAGGAAATACTCAGCCTTTCCTTACTTCCCCACCGACAGGCAATCTTAGGGACGGTTCTTATTGTTGGTTTATCCTGTATATCTTCCTATCAGTCAGACCCAGCAGAAGCACACTGAACACTAATTGTTTAATGCCCATCTCCTCTTGGGACCATGAACTCCTTACAGACAGGCACTGGGTCTGTCATCTTGATGTCTTGAGCACTTGGCTTAAGGCCTGGCACAAAACAGGTATTTCAAAATATTCACTGATTAAATGAAAATATTATATGACACTGAACGAATGCTGACTTTTTCATCACTTTATTTTCCTTATTTAAAAAACTCAGGTAATTCTGAAGTCACTTCAATCTCCAACATTCTATGATTTTAGAATCTACTGGCCTAACAGTCCAAGATACAGTAGAACTCCACATTTACAAGAATATAAAGAAATCAAAATATAATTCAAATTTATTCAACAGGTCCCCTCGCCCCTAAAGAGCCATCTACATCTATGGATGTAGAATGTCACTTAGGTAAAACACTAAATTCAAAACAATTGAAAATGAGACTTAAACTGATAATGGATCACACCATTTGTGCTCACTCTACCACAAACACATATGCCTTCCCTCCCACGTGCCACACCACCATCCCATGTATGTTGTTCCACCAATTAATGAAGCATCAATTAATGGGCAGGATTTCTGACACAAAACAAAAGACAACTTGTCCTTTCCCAGTGTCCATGAGAGATGTAGTAAAAAACACAGGATCAGAGAACTGAACTGGATCATCTCACCTCTACCCTTCCCTTTCTGTTCAACTTTCTTTTGAAGTATCAGAAATTCAATCCTCGATACTCTCAAAGTACATTCACGTCATGTGGTCTTTGTAATAATTCTTGAGATAAACTGGGCAGGAATCACTATTCCCATTCCAAACATGAGAAAATGAAGTAATTGATCACAAGTGTCCAACGGCAGCAGTCCTCAGTTCTCCTGGTACCAGCTTTCTTGCTATTTCCATTCCTGGTATAACAGCCACGCTGTGTAATGTGTAATGTAGCCACTCATGTAACAGTGAAATGAACTACCTTTCGAAGCTGTTAGCAGAGCATTAAGCACATGCCTATTTTCATTTCGAAATGCCAAAAGGAGTTGACATAACTCTACCATTGAATCCTGGGAGCCCTATCGACCACAGTCCCCACTCTAGAATAATAACCCAAACTGCAGCACCTCCAGACTCAAGGCCAACAAAACTTGTAAACGCTCAACCTTGGCAAGTCTCTTGGGAGGGTTCCCTGCCAGCGACTGGGGAGATGAGGTCCAGGGAACTGTGACAATTCTCAGTAAACAGAAGTACATATCCTCTGGCCTTCCAGAGCAACTCCAGGCAAACTTTCTATTTTTTCTGACCAAAGTCTATTCTTTAGACTCTTCATTCCTCCTCTGAAGGTCACAGAGAAACTCCCCCACTCCCCATGCAAGCATCTGCAACTCCATGAGAGTCGAGTCTTTGCCCATTAACCAGAATCACTCCTATCTGGGATTGAGACACCTGCCAAGATATAGTGTGCACTTACTGGACTATATATAACCAAGTGTACTGGTTTTGTGAATGTAATGAACGTATTGCCAATCTCTTCGCTATCCTTTACCCATTCCACTAAAGTAGCATAACCAAATCATCCTTTCCAGAGTACTTCAATGTGAAGGACCTGAATCCAAATTCAGATATCACTGACAATGAAAAGCAGATGTTCCAGAGACTCTGATGAATGAAAACATTTAGTCAGACTCTTTTATAAATATACAAATGTCTTATTATTAAAATACATCTTGAAGGTGTTATGATTCCAACAGTTCTACAAATTATAGCAAATTGGATTAAATAGAAAGCAATTATTTTCACTTCTAAGTATAAAGAATTACGCTTGGGGGAGTAGTCACAGATCAAGGAAGTAAAGGCAAGGTTAGGTCGTTTTTTAATGTTTTGTCAATCCAAGTTATGAGCACTACTAAAACAAGGTATAGAAAGCAGAACAATGAATGGCGCCCCCCACCCCAAAGATGTCTCGTGTCCTAATCCCTACAGACCGTGAATATGTTACGTTACATGTCAAAGGACAATTAACACTGTGGATGGAATTAAGGGTGCTCATCAACTGACCTTAAAATAGGGAGACTGTTCTGGACTAACCAGGTGGACTCAATGTATTCAGAGATCCTTAAAGTGGAAGGGAAAACAGAAAACAGAAATGGAAAGAGAGCAGTATGAGAAGGACTCCGCCAGCTCTGAAGATACAGTAATGGAGGCATTAACCAAGGAATGAGTGTAGCTTCTAGAAACTGGAAAGGAAGGAAACAGATTCTTCACTAGAGCCTCCAGAAGGAGTGCAGCTCTGCAAACTCCTTGATTTTAGCCCAGTGAGACCCATTTCAGACTTCTGACCTCCAGCATTTTAAGCTACAAGATTTGTGGTAATTTGCTAGAGTGGCAACAGGAAACTAACACAGAAGTGGTGACTCTGTTTGTGTGTGAGCGTGTGTCCACATATGTTCTCCTGAAAAATACAAAATGTTTTTACATTTATAAAAAATGTAAAAACTTGTCCTCAATGATTTCAAGAAAATGACGTCAAGTAAAATGAAGGTGATACCATAATTCTACTCTTAGGACCATGAAGCTTCAGAAGCATTTAATGCACAAACAACATGGACACTAGACACGATTGCAAAGAGCGAGTAGAAAGAGATGTCAACACTGGATACATGTGCGTCTGTAGAGTCAATGTCACTCTCCAAACAATGGCAAGTGGAACATTAAGAGCCATTGGAGACCCCAGTGACAGTCTCTGCAGGAGACACAGCCAGTACATGGCACTTCAGCCCCCAGCTTCAATAGCAGTTTACGTGGCAAGTTCTAAGGGTTTCCAGGTGCCAGGTTTCTCAAGGGAGGATAGAAAGGACCTGAGTATGGGAGCCTGTGAAGCTGTGTATGCTTCTACATGTGCAGATATCCAACAACTAACAGGCCTGAAAAAAGAGGGTTCAAAAATGGTGGACAATGGAAGTGACACTGTCACTATCAAAATAGCCATGGAAAGTAATTAATTCACTGTGGGTTATCCACAGAAAAAAAGAAAACAAAAAAAAGAAGCAATCCCTCTCTCACCCCTAACATCAGCTGGCCTACGCTGATGTGATTCTAAGTCAACTGAGGATTCCCTCGTCAGGGTCCAAGGCTGAAAAGACCCTCATGGTCATCTAACAAAACCACACTTCTCAGGCACAGAATCCCTACTATGGAACATTTCCAACAACTGGAAACTCACTGCCTTCAAAGGCAACACATTTTCTTTTTGGAAATTCCTCGCTTTGAATTCTGAAATTATGCAGGTTAATGCCCTCATCCTACAGACAGAAGTTTGGAACAGAAAAGTGACTTTTCTAAAGTTATACATTCAGGGCAAAACAGAGTTGAAAATATAATCTGTCTTCTACCTTCAAATCCAGTGACCTCTCAAAGGTAACCTGCCTGTACAACTTGAAATATGCATAGCATACTCCCAAACTAGATCAGTATGTGTGTGCATGCATGCGTGCGTGCGTGAATGCGTGTGTGTGTGTGTGTGTGTGTGTGTGTGTGTATGTGTAGACAGCCTGTGAGCAACCATGCTGCCAGTGTCCCTCCCTAGAGCAGGTAACCAACTGACCATCTGGGTCCAAGTAGGCAATAACCAGTCATTCACCAGTACACTCATACTTCACATTGCTTTGCCAGGCAGTAAGCCAAGAAGGCTAGGCCCTTATAGTGCAATGAAAGCTTTTTCTGCTGGGTCATAAAAGTGGGTCTTCCCAGAAGACCTGAGCCATACAAACTCAACACAGGATTCTAGCAAGCCAGGCATGCTGACCTGTAACCACCAAGTAACTTGCCAGATTTACAACTGAATTTGCCTCTCCTGCTCACCTGACCTTTCACATGTGAGCTCCTAGAGTTCAATATCCATTCATAAATTTATTAACCATTCATTCATTTATAAAAATGTACTGTCTAACGTGTGCCAGGCCCTATGCTCAACACAAGAGACATGATTAAGGAGCCAAGCAACTGAAGAGGGAGAGTAAACAAGTGTGTAGGAGGAAGAGTGGGAGTGTAAAGAACAGAGTGGATAAGTTTGCCACTCATTAGATTAATCTCATGAAATAATGAAATCAAAGAATTTAGATATATAAAGAGAATTTAACAGGTTTAATAAAAGTTCAGACCTCTAACCTCAGATAGTTTAATACAACCTCAATTGTAGGGAAGAAACAACTGAGTCCAGGAAATGACATGACTTGCTTGAGGCTTAACTGCTAGTAAGTGGAAGAATAATTAGAATTCAGGTCTGCTGCATCCTACATCCTTGCTATGTACCGATGCACCATTCATATTCAGCTGATCTCTCTTACAAAGTGGTCCGTAATTCCATAACCATATTTCAGAAATACGTTAAACCATAAATTATCTCCAAATAAAAATTTATATTCATCAAACTCTAGACTGTGTGCTCAAAACAAGTATTATTCCAGCCCTCTCATTCAAGGCTTGGTAAAGACTTCGATGCTATTAAAAATGCACTGAGGCAGGGAACACTTTGAAAGGTCTTCAAGTCTATGCCATTGCTGCTGGGAAACCATCCACTTGAAGCCATTATAAACCATAGTCATGCCACCTTAGCATATATCTTGAAATGGATGTTTGAAATAAGTCACCAACAGGCAATGTGGTTCCACCGGGGACCATTCCAGTGCTTTGTCTGGCACTGACTAATTTCACCAGAAGGCCACTCTACCCCTTCCGGTTTCCTGAAGCCTGTCCTATCAACTTCCATGTAGTCGCTGAAATTAATTTTTGTTCTGGTTGAACATCGTGCGTCTGAGAGTTGTCACTATTGGGTGATGTTTCTGAATTTCAACATTGTCTCTTCCAATTATTAAAGTGTCATATTCCACAAAGGGAGCATATTTTCCAAAAGAAACTACAGAATGCTTGGGAGGGGCACTGTTGGATTCAGCTCCCCCTACAACAGATCACCTTGATGTTCAAATTCAACCTGTAATCTCTTGACTTGAACACTCACAAAAACATGCTTCCATACGTGAATCTTCAAGCACATTTTCAACAGCATTTGGTAACAGGTACTAAACCCTTTGCACCTATACCAAACCCCTTTTCTCTGGGTGGTTTTCTCCAATGAATACTGAGAACTTAGCTTTGGCTCTCCAACTCTACAATGTTTACTTAATGAGCATCTCTCTGTAGATTTATGGGTAAACTTATCTCTTCTTACTTATTGGACAGCAAAATTCCAAGGAGCAAGAATGGAATATAATACATTTCTATATCGTCCAGAAAGGAATCACATAGAGTCAATTAGTATTTACTGAATTCTTGCTATGTGCAAGATGCTAGACTACGTGCTATGAGGAATGTCAACAACTTAAAACCTTCAGCCCCAAAACAGATTTCCTAATCTAAATGAAAGAAACATTTAAAAAAGTAAACAAATAAATAAAATTGAAATCGTTCAAAGAAGAAATGTGACAATGGGGACACATTTTGCAGCTACATAAACTGATACTGGAGACAGGTGCTCTCTAAGTCCAGGGGAAAGTTAGGTACATGCTGGGAGCTCAGGAATGGAGGGGATTTTTCATGAAGCCGTAACTACTGGCTCAATGAGGGAGAGAAGGAAGGCATTTAAGGTCAGAGTAATGTGAACAAAAGTATGGAAGAGGGGAAATGGAAGCTTGGTAAAGGAATGAACAGACCACACAGAAAGTGGTGACAGATAAGTCTTTACTTTAAACAGCAGCTTGGTTGACAGTGGAAGCATCTGTGAATGCCAAATCAAGTTATTTCACTGTCTTTTTATGTCTTGTGAGAGCAATGGCATTTACAAGGGCCTAAGCCAATCCATACACACTCCCAAAGTCTACAAAACAGCTCAAATAGCAGACAGCTAGCAGTCTTTGGAAAGAAGTTCCAGGGAAGAAGCTAAAACTAGCACAGAGTAGGTATTTAATTAACAGTTCACGAGTAACAGCAAATCCAGATGCACAAAAGAATAAGGAAACTCAATCAATCAATAAGCATCACATCTCATCCTCATATCATGTTTACAGTTTACAAATTTTTATACCATCTGTGTCTGATTTTATTCTGTTATCTCCTTCTGGAAATGATCTCAGCCTAGCGTGCTAGAAAGCCCCCTGGACTAGGCCTCAAGAGGCCCTCTGATTTTTAGTGCCTGCTCTAGTCACTACTTGCTGTGATCTGAGATAATCACTCACTCCTTCCCCCAGCTCCATGGAGACCCTGAATTGTGGTGAGGATGAGGGAACCCTGTGACCCAGCTGATCCTGTGGCAGATGCCCTCAGGGCCTCTCAGCCACACATCTGTGGATTTGCAAATCATTCATAGGCCGATCAATTTCCTCATCTACACATGAAATTGGCAGCTAGGTCAGAAGGGATGGAAGTGGAGAACCGTCATTCCCCAATGGACAGGGGGCAGGGGCTATCCCAGCCACTCCATCCCAAAAGACGATTAATCTTTAAAATTTCTCTGGGACACCGTATAATTCAAAGGCCACAGTCCCGTTGATGGGGCACTGAAAGAGGGTTTTGTTTTCCACAAAAAGGGAAATTGAGGTTTTTGTGGTGAAAGAGAAGGATGTAGAATCAGCCGCGTAATGGTTTATTCACAGCCTGACCCCTCCCCAAACCGACAGAGGTATTGGAACTGAGACTCATCTCTGTCATGAGTCATACAGACTTGCATGGGCCTGGTGGACTTAGGAAAGAAAACACCAGTCTCCCCAGTGTGCACAAGCATTTGGGGACAACGATGTGATTCAAAGACAGAGAGATACAGCCCCTTGATTTTAATGTGGAGAGAAAGGCTGGAAGACAGGACTGTCCGGGTCTAATAGAACTGACAGGTCTTCGCTCAGAAGGCCAGAGAGTGGCTATCACATTTGGAACTTGTTATTTGAGCCCATCACAGCTGACTTTTCCACTAACATCCCCAACTTCCAAATCAATTATTTACTTACCAGAGATTCACCTTGGCTATGGCAGACGGAAATAGTAGGGGGTATTGGGTGGCTCATAGGGGCTGGCGCGGACAGTGTGAGAGGATGCCATTCAGACCACATGCCCATCTCTGTTTAAGAGGGAAGCTCCTTATGAGTTTTAAAGGTCTCTATGATCTCTATATCATTTTTCTTCATCTAGATCTGAAAATAAAAATAGAGGGATGTGCTGATCCCAGGCCCTCCCCTAGGAGTTATTTTCCTGACTGAACTTTTTCTTGGCCTCAAATCAGAATCCTCGAGGTGGGGGGAGATCTATTCTCTAGTTCTGGTTTGTCAGGGTGGGAAATCCTAGGTGAAAGGGTGCTGAGCGGCTGGTAGGGCAGGGGCAGGAGGGGGCTCGGCCATCACTGTGAGCTCTGTTTGCCGGCAGAAGGACAGGTGTTGAGTTACACGCTGGGGGAATGTGAGCGCCAGGAAGGGACCTGGAGTGTGCCAGCCAAAGTAGCGAGGTCAATACCTCCTTCTGTACCGGCTCTTCCTGGAGACCGAAAAAACAAACCATCCCTTGGCTTCAGGTTCCTGAAAAGACCTGAACTGTTCTTGTTTACTGTTCTAAGAGGCTGCATAGCGCTTCTTTTTAAAGTCGTTTATTTCATTGAATTAAAGACCTCAGAAAGGCAGCAGTGTACGCAGGGAGGGCTAAATAGGGCATGTGTACAGAGCACTTATCGTTAGCAGTAAGGGTCTAAATAAATGCAACTTACAATACTGTTGCTCCTGTCAAAGGTGCAAGGGTGAGAAATAGCACTCAAAGCATCCTGACAAACATCTTTACTTATTTATTCATCATCGGGACACAAGCTTTGGGCCTTCTCCTTCATCGGATGCCTGCTCAGCACACCAAGTTCCCAAGCTAGGAACTGGTGGGTGCACACAAGGAGACAGCAGGCAGCCTCCACAGTCGATTTGTATCATGTTAGAGAACAGAATCTCACAGCCCTGCTCATCTTCACGGAGCAGTAAGGTAAATTCCAAGAATATCATATTTAGATATAAATTTCAACCAATTCAAGATTCACAATGAGGATACCTGATCATCTACATGAGTGGTAATCAAGTTTCTTAGGTCAGTCCATCTAAATCGAGCGTATACTGCTTACTCACACAGGCACATCGTCCACCTAATAGGTCTAGATAGCCCCAACACAAAACCTGACAACATGCACTTTAAAATACACACAGACACACATACCTTGGCCACTGATGTTTTGTAATAAAGAAAATATGTCAAAATGGGATCAGACATGGAATAAGAGGTAGAGGAGTCCAGCCAGACGTCATGGAAATTCTGACTCTCATGAGGGTAGGTAATCAGAATGACTGTGACAATTCTTAAGCAGTCTATTTTCAACAGAAATGGAGTGCTACACTGACCAGGTAAGTGGTATTATCCCTATTTGATAGATAAGGAAAATGCGGTTGGGAGACCTTGTGTTTATTAAGTGGCAGAAACAGAAATTGGACCAAGGTCAGCCTACTTGCAATCATTTAACCCTTTCTGCAGTTTATAGAGAATATAAGGATTTGTGTGCGCCTACAGTGTTTGTGTTTGTGTGTGAAAGAGAGATAGGGTTAGAGATGGGGGTGGGAGAAAGAGAGAGAGAGAGAGACAGACAGAGAGAGAGAGACAGAGAGAGAGAGAGAGAGAGAGAGAGAGAGAGAGAGAATTATTCTCTATCTTCTACAATTAGTCTAACTCCATGCAATCCAGGGTCTTGGTCTAGTAGAGTAAAATATAAAATGAAAATAACCAGGATTTTAATTCACAGGTCAAAGCCATTCTAGAGTTGGTTAGATGGAGATGAAGCCAGAACCAGAACCCAGGTATCTAGGCTCTTAATTCAGGGCTATTTAAGCCACTGGACAAGGACCTTCCCCATGAGGATTATGACAGTCTCGTAAACTTCTCTGTAGACTCAATTTTTTTTTTTTGGCAGAAACACATCAATTAAACAAGTGGTGCCTTTCTCTCCTGTGGCCATGTAGAAAAAGCTGTGCTTTTACAGAGCATAACAGTGTCGGCTGGCCTTAGTGACTTGCTTGACCAATAGAATGTGATAGAAGTGACATTTGGAAATTCTAGGCTAATACAACAGAAACCTCCTAGCTCTCACCCAAATCTCTCGGAAAGATGTCAGGAAAGAAATCCGACTATGCTGAGACTGCCATGCTGTGAGAACATTCGAGTCAGCCATACTGAGAGGCGGTGTGGAGAGTACAGTGCCGTGGCAGCCAGCCCTGCTGCCCCAGCCGCCCCAGCCCAGGCACCCGGCACGTCCAGCAGACACGACATGGGGAAGAGTGGAGAGACTCAGGAAACAGCCAGAGCCAGTCATCGGTCTCACAAACTCACCCTGTCCCAATGAGTTCCAATCATCAAGGAGCCGAGACAAGCCACCCTCACTAGGCCCATCCACAACACTGAGAACATAATAAAATGGTTATAGTTCTAATTCCACTAAGTTGTGGGGTGTTTTGTCTCATAGCAGTAGATAATTAGAACAACTTCAGTCCCCTCTATAAAGGGATCTCAGCATGATCCACTCATCTAAAACTCTTGGAACCATCTGAGCCTCCTCTTTCCTCCTCTCCCACCTATAGCTTTTCTTGCTGATCCCCTTGACGTCCCCCTTGGACCAGTGGGCGATGATGAAAGAAAAGAGGATTTTGGTTCAGAGTCTAAAAATATATAGGTATCACAGATTGCAGATGTCCAAATGCCTTCCCCTTGGTAGGCAAAAGTGATACGTGAGAACCTCCTTGATACGGAGACCAAGCAACGCAGGTTGTGAGCACATGGAAAGTTCCTGAAAAACGAGGCTGGAAAAAGACACCCAGTCAAAAAGATAACTGGAAAGAGAAAACCTGTAAGTATGAGAGGCATGAGGTGGGCTCCTCCCCGGTTCCCGCCCCCAACCCCCATATACAACTCCATGCCTGTGCCCACATCCGAGCTCATACTGTGTTCCCTAGATCCTCCCTGTCTCCAGCCTTCAGGATAGAGTTCACTCCCTGCATCCCCAAGGACTCCACAAACTCTTATCTCTTCCTCTTCTGATAGCCTATTGATTGACAGCTTACCTCATCTTTTTTCTTAGTTTCTCATGTTCATCCTATTTCTACAACTAGAATAAAAGTTGTTGGAAAAAAGAACCCATACTATATATTTTCCTTCATATTCCATCGTATCGGGTCTTGTCCTGAACACTATCTAACTAGTCCTATTCAAGATGTGTCTAGGGTCTTGAATTCAGTGCTACCCAGGCACCAAGGGCAGTAAATGTCCCGGCCTCACTACTCCAGGCTTCTGCAAATGTTCCATGATGTGTCTTCAAGAAACTGACTCACATGGATGCATAGCTACACTTCACAGGCAGACTTCTGGAAAGATTGATCCACACTACAATTTCTGCAACTTCTTCACAAGCTTCTGACCCCACAACTCCATTGAAAACACCCTCCCAAAAGTCACAGGAACCAGTGTTGCCACACAGCAACCAGCGTGCTACGTAAAGCACACACTCCTGGGGAGCTCTTTGGGATTTCTCCTGCTCTGACCAGATCACACTTTGCAAAGATTTTTTTTTCCCTCTGCTTATCTTTTAAGTGTCTGTAATCCCCAAGGCTCTCTCCACAGTTCTCATACCCTACAAATGACAACAAGCAAATTAAGCCACACCCACAGTTTCCCTTGAAACTCAACAGCAATCACACTGAATTGCCTTAGCATCCTTTCCCCAAGGCTGCACCTCTTTATGAATGGTGATATCCATTTACCTAGGAGATCATTTAAATTCCACCTTCTCATTCAACAACTAAATCCCATTAGCCAGAGTCCTGCAGATTCTACTTGCTTAATGCCTTTTAAGTCAATTCACTTCTGATGATGTCTCCTGTCACCAGTGTGTTTCAGGTTTTTATCACTTCTCACCTAGATTATGTCAAAGGCCTCCAGCTGGCCTCTCTCTTCCTCCAGCCTCTCCCCACTATAATCTGCTCTCCACATGGTTCTCCTTGTGACCTTTCCAGAAGATAATTCTGTCCATGTTATTCCTGTGTCTAAAATAAATTCGAGTTTCATACACAAGACCCAAAGAACAGTGATTCGAAGAGTAAACTCTAGAGCCATGCTTCATGGGTTCAAATGCAATCTCCTCTTACTAGCTCTGTGACAGGTAAATGGCTTAATGTTTTTGTGGCTTAGTTTCCTCATTTCCAAGGTGGGGATAATAACAGTACCTATCTCCTAGGGTTTTATGGGGATTACATGGGATACACATGTGAAGGGCTTAGAACCCTATCTGGCACATATTAAGGATCCAGTAAATATTAGTTCTTATCTGCATTCTTCCCACTACTCAGTCCTCATCTCTGCTCCCAACACACTTGGTGTTATTAATCCAATCTGCTGCTCTCCACTCATGCCTTGGTATATATGCTATTCTTTCTTCCTGGAATGTCCATTCTTCTTAGTCCAACTTACTCCTTTTGTCCCTCAAAACTTGCTCCAAGGGCTTTTTCCCTGAAGCTTTATCTTTTTTGACCCCAATGAGATTCAGGGTCATCATTTCTGTTCACTGCATTTAGTACATTCTTTTATAATTTGTACTTTATTTGCCTGTCTCACTCAAGTTTTGTGATTCTCGAGGGAAGACGACAATTCTTATTTGAGTTTGTATTTTTAACACTGAGTATGATGACTACCTCAGAATCCCAACTCATCAAATGTTAAAGGAACAAAAAAATCATCACTACGAGACACTGATAAACAGGTACCCAGATGCACCTTAACTTTGATTACTTGCATTTGAAGCAAAACAGTGACTTCTTCCCAGATATGCATGCTTTCTGTGATTTTTAATAGACTGCAAATAAATATAGCAGATAGATGTGATGACGCCCAAGAACATGACCAGTTCTGGAACCACCAATTTCTAACACTGCATAGCCACTAAATACCCAGAAGGTTTCTCCTTATTTCTTGATTGCCCTGCTGCATGGAATAAGTTAGACAGGACAACACAGAAATTTGAATTAAGTAGCCAAGCCATGCTAAAGTAATCACAACAGACAAGATGTGCATTATTCAGTCTCTCAGAACTAGTACATTTCTAAGTAATGAGTCTTAAATGCGAGAAGACTTTGCTTTTCTTCCTGAGATAGCCTTCATTAACTCTTTAGAGTGAACCTAAGACGTGACAGCAAAACAAATAAGGGAATACACAAATGGTACTTCTAAGGACCGCCCCTCAAATCAAGTCTTTTTTTTTTTTTTTTATAAGATACAATTGATCTGGGTTTCGGTTTGGGGGTCTTAAAAAATTGTCATCACCTCTGTTTTAGGGTTCAATGAGACTAAAAGGAAAGATTACAAAGAGGGATACCGTAACCCGATAAGAGAGACAGCACATGAGCACAGAAGTATTCGAAGTATGGAAAGGCCACTCACGAAGCACAGAGGGGCCAGCTAAGCATCTGCCAAGAAGACCAGCATGGGTCTCGCTCACCTGAAAGAGTCAAGTTTTGTGAAGGAGGCAAAGGCTTCACTTTAAGGTGTTTTGAGAGCTGGGTGAAGACATAATAGCGGTTGCTTAAGTGATTCTTGTTCAGGTTGTTAGAGGGAACGTTCTTGGTATCTCAAATCGTACAGTCGGCAACCTCCAACAGTGCTCACACAAAGAGAGAGTCTGCCCCTCTTTGGACTGAAAAGTGATGCCGGCATTCAGTGTGCAGGCTGCTTCTAGAACAGCAAGTTTAGAGTCTCATCTGAATGCAGTTTCATGACTCACACAAGACATTCAGCAACGAATCCTTAAAATGCTTTCACATGAAAAAGAAAGGATAAGAAAGCCCTGAGGACAGGAACCTTCACAGGTATCATTTATCATCATCTATTACCCCAAAGTGGGTGACAGGAATAAAAACAATAATAGTAAAACCTTAAATTCCTGTTTTAGTTTGGGTGTCAAAAGACACACATATGCAAACACACACATTCCTACACACATCCTGACCAAACAGTTCAATCACTATGTATAATTCTTCCTGAGAGCTAAACACTGAGCTACCCAAACATTCCAACATTTAGGCTTCATTCTAGTTACCCATATGAACATACTCAATGATCCCAAATGGATATCAAAGAGAAGGATCTGAAAAAGCGAGACCGAAGCACATTTAAACTGCTGGGGGAAAAAAAAAAAAAAACACGGAAAAAAAAATGAATAAAAAGCTAACATTTCTATTCTTGCACTTGGATAATGCTTTAAATTTTCCAGGATCCTTTGATAACCGTCATCACCACAGTCCTCCCCTCCTACTCACTAAGATCAATGGCAAAGGGATTTATCTCCCCGGTTGACCCTAGAATGTGAAAGCAGAAACCAGAGTGGGAACATGGCTGACACACAACAATTTAGCTGGGTCCTTTCATCTTGGGCTCTTCTCCACGTATTATTCTAAAAACAAATTATATAACAGAGCACACGGTTGTGTGGCGTGAAGCACTTGTAAAAACAAGGCCTTTCTGAAGTCTTTGTGTGCCTTGAAAATCTGATAAATAAAAATTTAATAAAAATTCAAGTATTCACCATTTGGAATCAAACACTTGATGAGATTTAAAAGTGATATTGCAGTTTACGACCACTTACCTGCAAATGGTAAGACTTATATAGCTTCATGATTAAGAGTATGAACTTTGAAATCAGACTGACTTGACTTCACATACTGACTTTCTTGCACATGTGCTATGTGCCGTTTTGCAAGCGATCTAACCTCTCAATGCACAGTCTGCTCATCAGCAGAATGGAAATAAGACTTGCCTCTTGGAGCTGTCGGGAGAATTACATATAAACTTGTATAGAAAGGGCTTAGCTCAGTGTCTAAATACAGAGTTTAAGAGACAGCAATCATTATTAGATTATTCGTAATCTTTTTGAATGATTTCCAATTTTAGGCCCTGCAACAAAGAAAAGTTCCTACCTTTCTCAAAAAGGAAGTTATATGTGTCTCGGACTATTGGAACTAAAATTCAGAAGCCTGAAATGTCACTTGCAAGTTATCTGTAACAACTCACAGGAGTTACTTGTTGGAGTTTAAAACTTACATAAGAATGTCATGACGCTTTAGGAATGATCCCTAAGTAGGCAAGGGGAAATTCCCTTCTGAACTTAAAAGCCAAAGAATATCAGAGCGGAAGGAATCTTTCAGAGACCTACTCAGGGCTCCATGGAGGTATTCAGTTTGGATTTCTGCCAGGCTACCCGAAAACCAGGAGAAACCAATCCCCTTTGAAGGTTCTCATGCTCCCCTCCCTACCTCCGGCCACCATCACCACCCCTACTAACCATAGATTTCTATGTAAAAACGGAAATTGCCTAAACTTGAAACTGCTTTGGTCTATTTTTGGCTCTGGCGGCTGTGGGAAGAAAATGGAGGAGGGGTGGGGGTGAGAGATGTTGATGAAAATAATCTGAGTCATCATTTCCTGGAAGAGGTGGCAGTGTACCCACAACTGGCTGGGGAGTCAAGGGGTTGAGGCAGGGTCCCAGCTCTGCCACAACCTCACAAAGCATTGTGGGATGTCACTTAAACTTACGTGGGCTCCCCTCTGCAAAACGACCCTCCCAGCCTTCCTAGCTCTACGCTCCTGTAGTTTATAAAGGTCCTAGTGAATAAACCATCAGTGCTTGCCCACCGATGGCCTGGAAACCTAAACAAACTTGCGCTCCTGAACCCTGCAGCCACTTCTCACAAGATGAGCAGAAAGCGCTGAGCACGGAAGAGGAGCAGCTGGCTCTGGCTGAGTCAAGAAACAACTGTTTTGCCTCCGAACTACTTCCCCACACCCAGACTCTCCCTCTCCACACACCCCGCCCCCTAGCCCTGCTACACTGGGGCACACAGGGCCATCCACTAGGAGGAAGCGATGCCCTGGCACAGCCAGACCCAGTGCTGTAATCGCTTTATATTCTCTTGCAGATACAACATGATATCGAATTATTCACTGAATGGTGAAGAGACACAGATGACAACAAGATTTAGGTACTGAAAGAAAACAACAGTAACAGCACCGAATCACTTATGTACCCTCCCGTGAGAGGAAGGACTGGCCTCTTTTTCATTCATCCGATGCTAACTCCTATGGGCAGCCACCTCCTCCTCCATCTACAGCAGGTCCTCAGTGAGCATGTGCTGAATGAGTGAAGAAATGAATGCCGTGCTGTCCAAGGTCTTCACTCCTTCACCACACGCTCCCCCAGGACCTGCTACACTGGGGCACACAGGGCCATCCACTAGGAGGAAGCGATGCCCTGGCACAGCCAGACCCAGTGCTGTAATCGCTTTATATTCTCTTGCAGATACAACATGATATCGAATTATTCACTGAATGGTGAAGAGACACAGATGACAACAAGATTTAGGTACTGAAAGAAAACAACAGTAACAGCACCGAATCACTTATGTACCCTCCCGTGAGAGGAAGGACTGGCCTCTTTTTCATTCATCCGATGCTAACTCCTATGGGCAGCCACCTCCTCCTCCATCTACAGCAGGTCCTCAGTGAGCATGTGCTGAATGAGTGAAGAAATGAATGCCGTGCTGTCCAAGGGAGGAGGCTTGGGATGATGGCACATATACACAGCACCCTGAACTCTGGAGTCTCTCTGGCTTCCTGGAGAAATTTAATAATATTCTCTCATTCTTATTCTTTCTCTTCATCTCCAGCCCCCACCCCCAATCATTATGCAGTCTGACTGAATACCACTCAAAATATTTTCTCAATTAGAGGAGAAAATAGGAATTTGCCACTTGTCTGCCTCTATTCTGTTGCCTGTCAGCCTTCAGCAAATATTTCAATCCTGGGCCTTTGCCTGCTGCTAACCTTTCTCCTTTAACCTTTGGCCCTGCCTTCTTCAAATCCTCCAGCCTTCACCTTCTCATTTTTCCAGCGAAGACACTCCGCTCCAGAGGTAACTTTTCAGGCAACTATGTTTAAGCAAAGGGAGATATGGTGACACTCCTAAAGCATTTAGAGTTCAAAGATCACTGCTGGGATTTGCTTACAGGGTCAAAAGATGATTAGAAGAATGCACACATCACAGTGGACAGGACACTTCCTGTAGCTGAGCTCCCATTCTCACCAGCCTAAATGTGGCCTCCCAACTTCTACCTTCGGAGCCTTTTCTCAACTCTAGCCTGCTCTCCAGTCCCACCTCCTAACAACCTCAAGTGGGTACGTCATCAAAACTGGAGACTCAGGGTTGGCCGTCAGATGCACACACAAGATGGAAACCATGTCCACCAGGGCAGTGAGGATGCAGAGCTCCTGGCTGACTTCGCGTTCAGCCCAATCACATGACAATTCTTTTCCAGACCCCTGCCCGCCCTTCCTTTCCCAGTCACTACAACTTCTCTAGTTCCAGCTAATCACCCCCACCCCTAACATCCTACATTGAAACCACTAGCACTCATCAGGTCCCCATCCTTGCCTGTGTCCACCAATATGTGAGCTGTGCTGTGTCTGTGTGTTTCTGCAAGTATTTGAAGAAGGTGGGGAATATTTACAGACCTTTTCTTTTACAATGACTAGTTTGCTGTCTGATAGCACTCCTTCTCATGTAATTAATTGTGCTGTCTCTTGGCTCGTTAGAAACGAGACCCCCAGGTCCCAGCCAGCATTATGCAGGGTAAATCATGTTTAAGTAACCACATAACTAGTGGGTCAGTTTTATCTTTTGTCTTGGTTGTGACCATTATTTAGCTGGGTTCTAAAATTCCCCATCAGTGAGGCTTTCATGTCAGGCCAGTATTGAAAGACAAATGTTTTCTCCCCTCCCCACCGCCTTTGCCAGCCCCTCTTCTCTGAATGCTGCATGCACAGGGCAGCGGAGAAATAAAAGCCTCCTTTATCTGATTCTCCTGGGCAAAGCCATGGTGGGTTCAGGAGGGTTCAAGAGAGAAGTGCCAAACTGTAATAAGATGGGCCAAGCAAATAGGCAGTGGCAATGACTGACCATAGTAATTGAGTGTCCTGCCTCTTTTTTAGCTCCCAGCATTGTAATGACTAGAAAGGCTGGGGGTTTTTTTTGTTTGTTTGTTTGTTTGTTTTGTGTTTTTCCCAGACTGTCACTGATTGGCCATGTGATCTTGGACAAATCATGAGATATCACTGATCTGGACTCTGTTTCTTCATCTGTAAAGGGAAGATTGCTCTGATAATCTTCAAGGTCTCTTTCAGCTTTCATATTCTTTGTGTGTACCCATCAAGCAATAGGAAGCAAGCTGACCCCCTCAGATAGCTATGGCGAATGCCACCCTACAGTATAAAAAGAGGTCTTCTAAAGAGATGAAAGCACCAACTTTCTTTCTAGCCAGAGTTTGCCCAGCATAAAGGAAAGCGAGAGGAAGAGAAGAAGGAAAAGCAAGCACGATGACTTTTTTTTTTTTTCAAAGTGGAAATAAAGGTGTAGTGTGGCCAAGTAAGCTATCGACGTCATGGAAAGAATAAATATTTGGTATTCTTAGAAATAAACATAGAAGAACTCCAACTTCAGTCCCAGAATTTTATCCTATTATATCACCTTACCCATCGGGTGTTGTGATAAGCAGAAGAAGCATTTTGCTGTTTAATTTTTATGGATGTGCATTTACCTTTTTCTTTGGCAAGCCCAGACATCCCAGAAGTCTAGCATGAGAGCCCTTCTGGCCCTCCACCCTACACAGGCTTCTGTCTCCCACATGCCCACAGGCACGACGCCTTCAGAGGCCACCATACCAAAATGAACAATCCTTCCACTCGGGACCCCCAGAACTTCGGTCATCCCATCCACAGGGCATGTATTGTCCGTCATGCATGAAAACTCCGTGAAGACAGGGGTAATGTAGGCCACGCAGCCTTTAGACCCCCCTCCAGCACCCGGAACACCACGTCTCTGCGGCAGGCCCACTGTAAAAGTGGTAGAATGAATGGAGGTGAAACGGTGGTAACTTGGACCCAGAACAATTCAGTCCTGCTGGCTGCACACACAACCCTAAGGCATCTCTCTTAGCTTATAACTAGGAAGTAAGCTGTTCTAAACAGGCTCTGCCCCTTGCAGAACACACACCACCAATTAAGAACTAAGACGTTGAGGCAAAAATGGGAGAGTAATCAGGGCAGCAGGGGACTCTGGGGAGGAGCGAGGGATGGAAGCACAAAAAGGCAGTAATGTCTATTGCACAGTAATGTCCAAAAATAATATAAACAGGATCTCCCAGGACCCCTCCCTCCCCTCCTGAGCCCAGAGCCCAGTCTAAGCTGGGCCCCCAGATATCTATTTCAATGGCATACCAACACTGGGTCCTTTTCAGCATACATACATGTCCACGCAAATGCCCTCTCACATACACATGTCCAGACACCCTCCAGTTGGCAAACAAGTGACAGTATGCAAATTATTAGAAGCCACAAAGATTTGCTTCGGTGGGGAGCCTGAACAAACAAGGAACGATTTTGCAAGTGGCCACAGATGGCTCAGCTTCTCTGCTTACAATGGACACTAACGAGATTTGCCATAACTAATTCGTTCTTTCACACCATTGCTCTGTTCCCCCACCTTCTGAGGGTGGGGGAGATTCTCCATCATGGCCATATGCATTTTTGTTGCTTTCTAACACAGAAAAAGTGCAACCTGTTCCACACTGCATACGGGTAGGTTACATTTAAAGTGGTTAAAAGGGTTCGAGAGGAGATCATGGTAAAAGCAAATATATGCTGGCTTTTTTCCTCTTGTTTTCCTGAAAGCCTTGTTTGGAGAAGGGGTGGAAAAGAAGAGATTTATTGAGTCCCGTGCGGAGCTGGAGAACTCAGCAGTACAAAGGGATGGGAGGCAAAGCAGAGCAGAAAACCAAACAGACTGGAAACAGACAGTGAACATACAAGATGAAATCCAAACTGCCCACATCATGGGTGACGAGCCCGAATTACAGAAAGTACACGCCTTGAGTTTATTATGAGCAAAAGAAGAAAGATTTGATGAACTCCCTCC
>NW_006442107.1:7441512-7449405 GCF_000325575.1 Pteropus alecto
GCTCCAGGCGTTACCAGAGGAAAGAAAACTTCAAGGAAAAGGCTGGATCTGGGGCCTTTATGCGGTCCTTAAGTTCTTCACCCCAGGCACCTTCCAGTCAGCTTTTTGTAAGAGTCAATAGGACACTTATGCCTTCTCAAGGAAATGAATCAATGAATTCTTAAGAAAATGAACTTCTCTAAGTCGCAGGAATCAAAGTGTCAGGGGCCGATTTATTCACCTGCCTGATTTTTTTCTCTCAGCCTCTTCAGGGTGATAGCAAAACCCAAGGACACTCTCTCTCCTCACTGGGTGCTGCAGTCACCCAGTTTCTTGTCCGTCCCATGGTCTCTCTTCTCTCTGATGCCGGCTGTATTATGATTTCCTAAAGCAGCTCTCAGCACACTCCCTAGTCTCTTCTCCCCAGTGTCGGAGTAGGCGATTACATTTCTTTCTTGTCACACTCAGGAAAAAGTCTCCCTAATCTGCCCCACTAAGGCTTCCTGGTCCAGATTTTCCCGGTAAAGCCTGCAGGCCGGCCAGTAGGTCTCAGGGACACGGTGAGCACTCCGCCCCATGAACAAAGAATCAAGCAATGCTCCAGCCACTTTTCCCTTTTGCCTAAATCGTGCACTTCAAGGCCCATAGAAGCCTTCTCTCTTCCTCCACTTCTCCCTGGCCTCTTCACATACCCCAGCATCGGGCACAAAACAAGCATCACGTGTGGGCCTAACTTCCCAACAAGATGGGAAGCTGGGGTTACTTTAGAGGCCAGACTAAGTCCTTATAAATTAAGAGCGATGGCTCTGAATTCTTTCACCCACCCAGGTGCTATGTGATTTTCCTCCTTTTTCTTCCTAGTCATCATTCATATTAGATGTGCCTGAGTATGTCTACTTTTCCTGAAATAAATATTTATTTTATAACTTATAGGCTGCCATTCAAAAAATATGCACGATTATATTGATGATAAGATAAAATCATGTCTATATATTAACATGTCTCCATATTCATATATGTGTAAATATCTAGATATATAAATCAGTATTTATATAGTGATTTCCTAGAATGACAGAGCGATAAAACTTTGGGATCTTCTGCTTCATTGCCTTCATTTTAAGAGGACAAGAGGCAGGTGAAGAAACACAGAGTTTAGGGCCAAAGACAACATCTCTTCCTTTTCAGGGTAATATTTATCTCCTCTAGGTTGTACACGCATACAAACGAATGTGCACGTAACAGTGAACTCTAATACACACACTGAACAGCACCACCTTTTTAGATAGAGCTCCCGAGAAAAACATAACAACGGAAGGACATCTGAGCCTGTGGTGCTCTATCTGGTGCTCTCTACATTTGACTTGGACTCTCTCCTCAAATACCTGTCCTCCCCTCCAGCTCTTTGCTTCCACTGCCTGCAGGCTGAACTCTAACGGCTGGGCTGTCCTCTTTGGAGAAAGAGAAGCTTCATGGACAGCAATTAGCTCCTTGCATTAAATGAAATGAGCAGAAGCAGCCACTGGCACCCCTGCAGTCAGGCCCAGACAGAGAGGAACCCGCTGTAGGCCTAAAATTGGGAGCAAAGGTCAGCTGTCATTTAGGAATGAAGCCAGAAGGAAAGCCAGACATCCAGAAGTTCAGCACCTGCTCCTCCCTGGAGGTAGAGAAGGGCACAGCTGGTCCAGCCTGCAGCAGCCCCTCTCTAAGACCACCTACCTGTATAGCTGCCCCTTAAGGGGTATCAGCAGTGGCTTCCATACCAGTTGAAAGATGCCAGTACCCTGATGGAGAAGTGAGCAATTTTGAGAAGGTCCAGGACCACAGGCCAAGCTTCTCTAGGAGTATCCACTGTTTCATCAGTTGATCTGTTCCTGCTCTGCAAAAGCCACTTGGACTGATGGCATCTTTCAAAGGCAGCCCCTTCCCCAGACCTTCGAATGCTGACTCAGTCCATAAGCACATGAGATTTCGCTGCTCTCCACTCCCTTGCACTCCTTTTGTCTCAGATGCTGTCCCTTCTTCCTCCCCGTGGGGTGGCCAGCTCTCACACGGTCTTCACCCTTGTACCTGACTTGTCCCAGGACATCAGGCCTTTCCACTTTGATCTCCTCCTGGATTCTGCTCCCTCCACCAAAATGTGTGACACAATTTTTCAGGTTTCCAGCCAACCTTGTTATTCTTGCCTCCTTTTTCTATGATGGCAATCTCAAGGACATCCCATCGATTAAATACATCAGTATCATAAAGTCACATGTGTCTACCAGAATGGATGCCTTCAACTCACATCACATCCTGTTCTGCTTCAAGGTGCATTTTGTCTTTCTTTTTAACTGAGTGATAGGACTGTCCTTATCATTCAATCAAATCACCCAGACAACTTACACGGTATTTTTTGAGAAGTCTGACATCCTTCTTCCTAGTTGAGGTGCTAAGGAGAAACATTTCTGTCTCAGTTCCTACTTTGACAGAGCTTGCAAGTCAGACAGACCATATTAAGGAACAATGCCCAGTTATATCTCCACGACTGTGCCTGGCATGCAATTCACAGTTACCTAAGAAAATACCTCTGATTAAATGAATGCATAAATTAATGAATGAGTGAGTAACGACACAGAAGAAAAAGAGCACCATAAGTGGGACAATTAGCATCAGCAGAGGCGCCCAAGTTCTACTCAGCTTAGCTCTGTGACTCTCTCTGTTAGGGCACCTGTCTCAGGTGTAGCAGAGCTCACTGTTCTCTTGTCAACATTTACCCCTTCCTATTTCCTCCTGCTCCTCCTGCTCTCCCATCTCTGGGACCTGTAGGCTTGGGTGAAAACAAGCTCTACAGAGTGGCCCTGGCTAACCCAAGATGCAGCCTGAGTCAGCTGGCAGAGCTGAGCAGATGGACAAGTCTCCTTGACCCCAGGCCCACTGTTTGCTATAGCCACTGCCACTAGTCTATGGACTTCCAACCTCCCTCACCTAGTCCAATGCATCTGTATGCTATTTTCTATCTCTCTCTAATTGCTGCAGGTGATATTTCTTTACACATCTCACTTTACATTAGAAGAAAAAAAAAGAGATCACTTCGTTAAAATCACCTCATTTCATATAGTAAGGTTCTGAACGAGGCCTCTATTAGATAGTTTCAGGTGCGAAGCTGAGTATATTGCTCAGTAAAGTCACATTTTTTTATAATCCACATAGAAATCTACAATTTTGTTTTAAAATATTAAAATCAATACACACGTATTTTAAGTTATATAGAAAAATTCTATATCCTCAAGCGGAAGCAAAAGAAAAACTGTTGACCTCTCTCTCTTTCTGTTGTGTTTATTTTATTTCATTTTCCATTCTACGGGAGTCTTCAGGTCATCCAGTGCTCTGGGTTACTGTCCCCACCCAACGGTAAGAGGAGGGAGAAGATGGCATATTTAAAAAACAGTTTTAGGGATTTTATGGATTTTCGCCAGTTTATGGAATCATGTGTTCACTTGCTGACCTCTCCCATCACCATACAGGAGCAAAACGCACCCTTTAGTTTGTAAAGGGCCATCGTTTAGCAAAGGCCCCCAATAAAGATGGGAGTCTGTGTGCAGGGAGGACTGACACACCAGGACGGAGGCCGCAGAGTGCTCTGCTTGCAAAGCTGGAGATAACTTGAAATGGTGTGTCAGAGCATCTCCCGAATCTGTCTAGAGGATCGTTACACATTTTGTGGACTGGAATAGAAAAAGAGGACAGAAGCACTAGCTTCAGAGATACAAGAACTTAAAAAGCTTTCACAAGATTGGTCCTAACGTCTCTCTAGACTCCTTGGCATCTAGCTATTGTGGTTCCAGTTTTACAGACAGAGAAATGGAAGCACTGAGAAAGCACCCGGCCCACAGGTCTTCTGGAAGGCAGGCTCTGAAGGTGAGGGTCTCCGGCTCCCACCCTAGATTCAGGCCACCTGAGCACTGCGTGAGGAGCCCCCAGCCAGCTGCCTCAGAGCTCAGAGGGTGGGCACGCTGCAATCACAGCTTCCTGACTCTGAGAACCAAGGTGAGCAACTGGAGGTCTCTGTGCCTCATTTCCTACATCTGTTAAATGGGGATAATAACATCTCCATTGTGGTTGTGGGGAAGATTTAGTAGATAATGTGGGTCAAGTGCCTGGAGAGTTCTCACTGCTCGAAGTACCAACATGATGGCTGCTCTGCCCAGGAGAAACAGCCTGCACAGCCAGTTGCCTTCCTCTGTGATTCAAATTTTCCATAAAAGAATGACTCTCCTATGTTTCTGATATGCAGCTCGTATTCTTCAGCAAGAAATCAAGAAACATAAAAGGCTGGATACAAAGATTTATCCAAAAACCTTCCGAGGATAGCAGTGAGGTCTGGTGTGACTTAAAGGATGAGATGGAAACAGGAAGGAAAACTTTTGTTAGTGATGGTTGTAATTTTTTTTTTGCTGTTTTTGTTTTGTTTTTTTTTCTCCCCCTGCCAAATGATTAACATGTAGGTTCTTAAACAAGGGGGTCCCCCATTTACAGCTGACGGCAGCAGCTGCAACCTCTGACTCTCCTGCAGAATGGCAGGGAATCGAATCAAAAAGAAAAGCAAGTGGACAACCTTTCCTCCGGGAGCACGAAACACAATACCAGCCTTTCGCCAAACCCGGCAGACCTCAGCTCTGATTGGAGGTTGCCTCAGAACAAAGGGAAATTGGTATTTAAAAAAAAAAAAATCTTCTGAAAGCCAACTCAGCAGATGGTTTTTTCCTGGGCTCCATGAGAAGTGGGGGAGGAGGGGGTAGGGGAAGACGTCGGGATAACACAACTGCCACCAGGATACAGATGACTGAGAAGTGACAAAGATGGGCACAGAGGGCTGACCTCTCACCCCAGAATTTCACAAAGGGCAATTACGCCATGTGGCGGGTATCTGGACAGGGCTGCTGACCGCTTCCAACCCGCAGCTGCTGTTCGTCACAGCCAAGTCTGGGGGCTTTATTCAAAGCAGGCAAAGAGAGAGGCCAGGGAATGAGGGGGTATTGGAAGAAGCCATGGAAAAGTTTAATTAGAGACTCTAGTTTGTCAGGAATCTACTATACGGTTGTTCTACAGAAGAGCATCTCATATCTCCAATGCATTTTTTTAACAGAACCACTTTACAACCATCCGCTCAGACTATCTTCAAAGTAATGTGCAAGGAAGAGAGACGGTATTAATCCCTCGTTAAATAGGAGAAAACAGAGATCACTTGTTAAATGCAGAACAGGGACACAGATCCAGGACCCCCAGCATGGGGTAACCATCCTCCCCTCAAGTCTTGGGCCAGAAAGTACTCATGGAATCCTGTTTTTGGGGGGCCCTGTGCTGAAACCTACATTTTCAGTCTGAACCAAGACACTTTTAGAATACCCTGTAAATAGTTTCTAGATTAAGTCACAGTGAGCCTATTATCCCGTAGCCCTGTGTTGGCCTGCCAACCATCACCCTCACACGCCTCACTGCCACTGTGTCTTTCTGAGTCTTCTCCAGCAGGGAGACGGCTGTGGGCAGTCTGAGAAGGGAGCCATGGGCCTCCTGGATGAAGCTGCAACACCTAGGTTCACCCACAGCCTAGGCCAGGGGCACATGGCAGGAACAATCAGTTGAGCTGCACAGGACTCAGCCATGTATCAGCAAGCCCAGCAAAAGTGTATCTTTTAACGATGGCTTCCTGATGCTGGAAACCAAGAGACCTGAGGGTTTGATGAGGGTTTGAGTCTCTCCCTTCCCCTCTCCCCTGGTGATTAGTTGTAACCTCGGGGCAAGCCATTTGAAAACCCTCAAAGTCCCTTCCTCAGTCTATAAAACAGGGAAGAATAACAGCTACTTCACTGAATTATCCTAAGAACAAACCAGAAAGAGGTAACAGTTGGTCGGATGTGAACGCTTTGTAAAGGTGCTGGGCAGATGTGAGGGTTGCTACCAATTTTCCACACTCTGAGCTATCTGGAACACTCATTTTGACAGTTTATTTACTGCCGTGGGATTTTCCCTAAATGCCCTGAGATCAATTATTCCTAATAAGATCTTTCTATACCCCACGCGGCACTTATGCTCAACACACCATACAACTGTAGATTCATGTAGAATTCGGATGCCTTAGCTCTGCTACAGTATATCTGCATGGGAGCACAGAAAAAGGCAGCATGATGAAAGGCTTCCGATGCTTCTAAGAAACCAATGTGAAACACACAGGGCTGACTAGGCAGAAGCTGTTTTGACGGAGAGGAGGGTTTTCCATAGAACTATCTTCACTGGCACAGAGCTAACAAGGACTTGTTTAGCATCCAGGCCGGGGAAATAAAATAAGTGGATATTATATTAAAAGCTATAACTCCTGTCCTCAGAGAGCTTCCAACATAATTGAGAAGAATTTACTTTACCGCTGACCACACACTTTCAACAACCTTTTCAGTTAGATCCAAGAAGGCCAATATATCATGGAGAAACTGGGTTCCCAGATGGTGAACAGCATCTAGAGAGGCCCCACTAGAGAAAGCACAGAAGAGGAACTCAGAGTGAGATGGCCATCTACATCCAAAGCTGACTTATTTCTGTGCCTTCTATGTTGTCCACAGATCCAAACCAGACCATCTGACCAACATTTGATTCAGGTCTCTGCCTAGAAGTATGCACAAAGAGGGGTAATAAGGATAATGCAGACACCTGCATTTTAGCCCAAAGAATCCAATGTATGTAGGATGTGGACCAGCAACAGTAGCATAAGGCAATATTATGTTGCAGAGTTTCCTTGACCTTGAGTTCAGTATACACCAACGGTGATGAAGCTGCCAGAGACCTGGTACAGCCTGGATCCTGTTAATAAAGGTACTGTACTTAGAGCAGAGGAGGTCACAATCCCCTGGTGTTCTGCAGGGTCAGACCACCTTTCGGTACTGTACTCTGCTCTGGGAGCCCTCCCCACCTATGCCTTTAGGAGGGACACTGACAAACTAATATTCCTAGCACAGGAACCAAAGTGATTGGGCATCAGGAAATCATGAAATCCAAGGAACAGTTTCAGGTACTGGAAATATTTAGGCTTTAAAAGGATGATTTTAGTGCAACAGAAGTAAGAGCTGTACTAAAAGCAAGGCTGCCTCAAGAAGTGGTGAGTCCCCTCCCTGAGGGACATTGAGCAGCAGCCAAATAACTGTCCATGAAGGACTTTAGAAAATATCTTTTATTTTTTAGGTGGGATGCTGAAATGGAAATATTCAGAGGCTCTCCTGACTCTCAGCGAAGTCCATGATTCTGAAAGTGTGACCCATCTGTGGACCCAGAGCTTCTGTGGTCAGCCTTCCCCTGCCTCCTGACCCAGTGCCAGGTTCTAGCCCGTGTACTCAATGGGTTTAACTCTTAGATCTCAGACTCTTTCTGAATCTCCCAATTTTGGCTTCCCTCATGATCCAGTGGAACCCAAAGCCCAGCATGATACCAATCTGCCACTTATTCAATGGCAGCAACCCAGGAGGAAGGTTGAGAAGTTCAGGAACCTGATGGTTCGAGGAAGAGCTACATTTCCTAATAAATCAGTTTCTACCTTCTTGCTCTCCATAAAGGACGAGGATGGAGAAATCGTGGACAGTCTCATTATACACTGCAAATAGATTTCCTTTAGCTACACCCGTGATTCACCATGAAAAGCAACTCCTTTAAGTTGGTTCTCCAGGGGTACAGTCTGTCATGAAAAATGACTACTCCTGAGCTGGGTTTTCATTCACAGCACTAAGCAAATGAACCAACTGGCCCAGCATAAAAGGCTACTCACACTCCTGGGCAAATTCATATTTTCAAATAATTACTTCTTAATGGCAAGGCACGGTGGCCCACCTTGAGTGACAGAGCTGCTGTCTATCTCCCTTGAAGAATTCTCCACCCCCTCCCCCACCTCTGATT
>NW_006442107.1:7449920-7471414 GCF_000325575.1 Pteropus alecto
CCCCCACCACCACTGTGAAACTGGCTAGATACATGTGGGAGGCAATGAAGAGGATCTTGGGAAAAACAATAAACAAGGTCTAGAAAACACACTGAAGCAACCTACATTTGATACTAATGATGATTATCAAATAGCCTCATGGGCCAGGCACCAAGATGGGAACTGCCTGGACTTTTCAGAGTAAATAAAGGCCTCCATTGTTTGCCCTGGTGAGGTCACAGGCTGGTGGGGAGGTGAGGGAAGTTGGCTTAGGGAGAGAGGAACAGGCAGAAAAACAAAAAAACAAAAAACAAAAACAAACTTGGGACTTCAGAGGGAAACACACAGCCAAGGTATTCAGAGAGGCTCCTTGCCTTAACAGGGCAAGATCCATTGGAATAGTATGGAAAGTCAGAAGGAGCACTAGAAGTGATGGAGTCCAAACCTGCCCGCCATGCAGGGCTCTGGTGATCTGTGCTCCGACGTGCTCAGACAGCGGCCTCAGCTCACACAGAAGGCTCGCTGCTTCACCACCCAGCACACAGTTCAACTCGCGTGCAACTGGGTACAACTGGGAATCGGGTGGGAGTTTGCAGGCTGTGTCTGGGGAGCAGGCCCTGCTGAAAAAAAAAGCTGAACTTCTGCCCACTCCTCTGACAGCCCCGTTCTCTGGCCACTTGTTCTTCCTTGGTAGAGGCAACTTAGGGCCTTAACAGTACTTTCCAAATCAAGTTTCGCCCTGCGGACCATCCAAGTTGAAACTCTTTTACCAAAGCACTTTGGTGTATGCGAATTATAATGTAAACTTTTAGCTTATTATAGATAAAAACCCCTCAAAACACAAGTAATCAGTGCCTCATGTTGTTCGTTTTCTGTATGTCATGAAGTCAGGAGCCTGAACCAAGGTCTGAACCTCCCTGCCTCATCCCTGTGCTCTCTGCCTTGGCGTCTCTTAGCCAGGCCCAATGACTTCCTGACCAAAGCCACTAGTGTCTAATGAAGAAGCAAGGCAGGCGGGAGATCTCCGGGGCTATCCTGAATTGTAGTGCTTTGAAGGCAGGACATTTTTAACTTAAAGTTACAGGAATCAGAAGAATCAAAGGATGGGATACAGAATGGCAAAAAGGGATTGCTTCTCTTGCCTTTGATTAAAATAAAAAAGAAAATGTAAGTGCAGGTCAAGTGGAAATGTAGCCACGAGAGGACTTTTTGAGGATGTGGAATGACAATAATGGAGAAGGGGTGACTGTCAGTGCTGGAAGCATGGCAGGGGTGGAAGGCAGCGCCAGCTGAACCCCACTTGGTGGTTCTTATGACACTGCCTTTAAGCTTCCATTCTGAGTCATGGTTAGAGCTCGGAAGCCATTCTGGTTTGGTGGATAAATGACCACAGAGATAAAAGATCTTTGAATCGTCTCTAAATAAATCCCCATAGCAATCCCCGCCGCCAACACCCACCAAAAGAATTAGTGACATGCTGTATTGTAGATGCTTGTACAGGTATCAGAAAGAAGACATTGGCACTGCCACCCAGCTAACACAATTCAACACAGCCATGATCAATACTGAAGCAGAATTGGCCTGAAGAAACACATGGCTTCTAAGACAGCCCATGACTCCCAAGCACCTAGCACAACAAGAGGTCACCATGTGCCAAGCTGTGCCTGTACTGAGGAAGGTCCTGTGGGTGGCCTGGAAGAGAGGAAGCTGAACAGGAATAACAGTAATACATGCAAAGCAAGGTGCAGTGCTGAGTGCCCACAGGCACTTTCAGTCCCCACAAAACACCAACAAGGAGGTGCTGCTATGATCTCTGATTTGCATATAATCAAGAAACGGTTTCGAGAGGTTAAGGAAATTGCTTAAGATTATAGGAAGCTCACGATCTAATGCAGGTTCTCTTTCTCCAAAGGCAGACAGAGTCTGGTCCTCCAATCAAGGGATCCACACTCAAATTCACTCTCTGGGCAGGGTCTCTTTCTAATAGATGCCTCATTCCTCACCTAGAATCTGAACATTTCAAAGAACGAATGACTCTCCGTCCGAACAAAGCACAGTTTTCCTGCTTGATTACTCTGCCAGACTGATCTTCAATGACATGGAGTTCACCAAAGAATGCCCCTTGGAGAAGTCCAAAGTGAAACTGACTACCAAGGAAATACCAAAACCAAGAGGAGAAGGGCCAGCACAGCGTTCTGAACTCCCAGAGAATCCCAAACACAGGAAGAAAAAAGAAACATAAAAGAAGGGAGTAGGGAACCAAATATTCCCAGAATATCCCCATGGAATGCAAGTTGGGTAAATCTCACTGATTTTTTAAAATTATTTTTCAATTACAGTCGATATATAATTACATTTTTTAGGTGTACAACGTAGTGATTTGACACTTATAAGAAGTGATCCCCCTGATAAGTCTAGAGCCCATCTGACACCACACGATTGTTACATTATTACTGACTATATTCTCTATGCCTTACTTTCCATCCCCATGACTATATTTATAACTGGCAATGTGTACTAATCCCTTCAACTTTTTCACCCATCCCTCCAACCTCCTTCTTTTTAAGCTCAACTCTGAAACTGGCTTTCTGACTGGAGGCCTTTGACACTGAGGCAAAAGGAAACAATCTGATGACGGAACAGCGGGTCTAAAGAGAGGTCAAAATGTTGTTTATAGTAACTAGTTTTCTTAAAGAGAAAGACTTATCCATCTACAGCGTGGTTCTTAAATTTTCTAGTTTTTAGAACAGAAATAAGGCCTCAGAGGTCAAAATCTGATTTTGTCTTTTTTTTTTTTTTTAAACAACAGGCAGAAACTGAGACCCAAGGTGAAAGATTCTTGCTGAAATCATTAACAACAGAGGCAGAGCTAGTGCACAGGATTCTCATCTCCAAGTTTAACGTTCTGTCCCCCACACCTTCAGCTCCAGATGTCAAAAGTTACCTGTTGCCCTATGGAGACAAATAACTTTGTGGAAAAGGTCATTTACCACCCTCCGTGTGGCTTTAGCTAGAAAATAACTAGAGAGAAACCTATGAGAAAACAAAATGTCCTGGCACTCTCATGAGTAAATAGGAATGTGTTGCTTAAAAAAAAAAAATCTGTAGAGAGAAAAAAAAATTAAACAAGAGGGAAAATATAGCCTCTTGTGAAGAAATGCTGGTGAGACCCTGCTCTCCTAGTCAGGTTGAGGGTGTTGTGGATGAAGAAGCTCAGAGTCACATGTATATTCCGAAAAGAAGGGAAAGGAAACCACCTAGGAGTGATCAGAGAAGCTGCTCATGTTGTCAGGGAAAGACACCCGAACCAAAAGGAGGGTAGAAAGAAGGCTCATTGGACACCCAGGGCCACCCACCAGAGTGGAGGAGGAAATGACGGGTGCAGCAGCCAGATGTCAGGCAATCTGACCTACCTTTCATCCCTTGCCGAACACCCCCTCCCATGGTCCTTTGCTCAACTACCTGACATACCAAACTGCTGCTATCAGAGGGGGTCAAGAAAAAGGTACCTCTCAGCACCCTCCAGGAAAAATACAGACTCCAGTGCAGTCTTCCTCACTAAAAACTGCATTACCTAAAGGCTCCCCTTACATCTCTCCCCTTCTCAGTTTCTCTGTCCTGCATCACTTTCATTATGTTTCCTGGGCATCTCCTTTCCCCAGTTCAAGGCCTGCTGAGCACTCTCATTACTTAAAGATTTAAAGGCAAACCCATTTATTTATTTGATATTCATCTCTCTCTACAATCTGATGCAAACCTGGCTTCCCGTCTACATCACTTAAAAAGCCTTTTTTCTATTCATACTGTGTGTGTTTGGCACAAAGAAGGTGCTATTTAAAGAATGAGTAAATGAATGCATGACCCATTAGACTTCCTAAGAGAAGGTCATGAGTGCTCAGAACACAAGACTTTCACCATAGACGTATGATGATGGTCCAGGTGGGGTTGCTAAGAATGAATCCTGAACACTTGATGAATATAAAGTTGAAATCCTTGCTGCTGGAGGAAATAGATTCTCTGATAAAACTGAGAAAAAGGGAAAATTAAGTCCAAAGAACTGAAATGGAAGTTGCATTTTGGTCACAAGCAAATAAAAATTTGTAAATATACAATATAGGAAAAAATAAAACTTGAAAATGATGGGGTTGCTAAGAATGAATCCTGAACACTTGATGAATATAAAGTTGAAATCCTTGCTGCTGGAGGAAATAGATTCTCTGATAAAACTGAGAAAAAGGGAAAATTAAGTCCAAAGAACTGAAATGGAAGTTGCATTTTGGTCACAAGCAAATAAAAATTTGTAAATATACAATATAGGAAAAAATAAAACTTGAACTTAGGGAGGCTTTGAATTTTCTCCCCCAGATCCTGGACAGTTGGAAGTAAGGACAAAATGCCAGATTATGATTCTGTCATCCTGACTAATGCGGGAAAGTGTGGAAGAAATGCCCTTGTCCTTTAGAGTCTGGTCACTTAGGGGCCGGAATGCAGCATTAGCTTTGGAGTGTAAGAGAACTGGCTTCAAAGGCAAACTATGTCCGTTTCTGCGCCTGCTCTCGTTTTTGTTTTTGTTTTTGTTTTTGTTTTAAGTAACTGAGAGTTAATTTCCTCATGTGCAAATAAATAATATCTATCTGGCAGGATTATTATAAGGATGAATAGAGAAGGCAAATCCACGTAAAATAGTGAGCATAGGGTCTGCGAATTGTTCAACAAACCAAACTATTTATTAGATGTAAAATTACCTATTTTTCCTAAAACCTTCCATTGAGTTGTATCATGTGGAAATTATCATCTCTATTTGGCAGATGAAGCAACTGGGGCATCAGCAAAGTTACACTCCAGGTCCAAAGTCACAGAGCCAGTTGGTGCAGATTATCACACCACATAGCCTGTCCTAGGTCACTGCAGGGAGCTCATCTAGACTCGACTCTCCTCATGCTACTGAACCTGGATGGTGCCTTGACTCCCATGGAAAGTCCTCAGGAAAGAGGACACCTGCTAAGCTTTGCCCTGGTGAAAGCCTCTTAAAAACCTGTCAACATTGGAACATTTTATGCTCACGTGTTGTACCTGAACTTGCTTTTAGAGACTCACTCTCATGCTCTCTGTCTGTAAGGGAACTAGAGGAAGCTTAAGTTATTATATCACTTACCTGTGTTAAGTCTAAGATGTAACAATGTTGGTGCTGTGATAGAGTAAGTCGTACTTATGAAGTCCATCAGCAAAGCCCACCCAAAAGACAAGGGTGGAGGCCCCCTTCTCAGTCTCTACCATTTACCAAATGCTTTTACACCTCACATAAGTCTTCATCATAACCCCTCTAGCATCTCAGTTGCCAATTTCATATGAAAGGAAGGGGACTAGTCCCCTGGTTATTAGAGTCCATGCATCCTTGAGCCAGTAAGGTGGTATTTTCATGGGTCCCTCCTAACATCCTACCACTTAAGTGGCCATGTTGCCTGAACATCCATAATGCCTCTTCAGTTCGGAGCTTTGGTCCTAGGTTTGAAATTTAGATGAAAGCTCTTAAGGATTCCACACGTATATCTCTTCACCCCAAAGCAGCAGAACATGTAGAAATAGAGTTAACCTAGCAGAGAAATAGCTGTGATATGTAAGGAATGCTATCATTATCCTACGGTACGCTCTTTCATAAAAATCAATGAAAAAATCATTTGGGATCCAATATAAATTATCTTTGCCTAAGGCTGTCAAACAATGACTTGAATAAAATTAATTGGTCTGCAAAAGAAAAAAAAAATTTGGAGGCTGAATCATTAACACCACAACAAAATAAAACAAAATCTCTGTTATCCTGAAACTCTATGCCCTTTCCTTAATTCAAAGGTTAACTAACACCTTCAGCTTCAGGTGGGACGATAAAGACCAGAAAGTAAATAGTTTAAGCTCTGTAGGCCATGTAGTGTCTGTTACAACCACTTAACTCCACCATTATGATGCAAAAGTTATCACAGACAAAATGTAAACAAATGGATGTGGCTCTTTTTTAAGAAAACTGTATTTATGGACACTGAAATTTGAATTTTGTATAATTTTCACATGTTACAAAAGTTATTCTTCTTTTGATTTTTTTCCCAACTATCCTTGGCTGTTGGGTTGTACACAGCCGGGCGGGGGGGCGAGGCTAGATTTAGCCCACAGACTATGATTTGCCGACCTTGCTCTAAGTAAGCACATGTATTCAGGGGACTCACAAGTAAGCATCTCTACCTGCTCAAGGGGGCCTCCTTTCTAGCTCCTAGTGTAGGACCCGAGTCCCAGGGCCCATCCCATGCGTACCTCCTCAATGAATAGCTTGTCTCATAACAAAGATCCAGAAGACTGGATTTTGAAGTTAAGACATTGACCTGTTGCTTAGAAAATGCCATCCTCATCCTCTTCCCTGCCACAAATTACTGATCACGTGCTTCCCATTCATACAAATAATTAAATTCTATAAGTTCATTACACTGAATTTCTCTATACAAACAGTAGGCAAGATTTCCACCCCTCTACTTCAGTCTCAGTTTTGTTTACTCCTTGTTTGCAAAACAACAGGAACTTGAAAAATAAAGTTGACATTCTAATCTAACAGAGATCAGAGAATGTTCTTATTGTTTATCAAGTGACTAAGACTCAGTACTGATAACTGCATTCATTTCTGGAAAGTAACAGCTCTGGATATAAATAAATGTAAGAAGGATGGATAAATACAGCATGATGAAAGCTCCTAACAATTTAAAATTTTTGTAGATAATCTCATTATAGTATCCATGTAATACACTGAATTTCGGCCCTTCCCCCTTCCTTTCTGCCCCCTCCAATTTCTGAGGCTTAGAAACACTGATTTGGTAAATTGCATATTTAAGTAAGCAATTTCATCTCTCCTTCCAATAAAGCACACAATGGGCATCCAGCTTTTTGGGTGAGAATTTCAGATATGAGAATAGAAGTCCATTACACATTTCAGTTTTGAAATCTTCGTCATAATACAAATTCCAGAGTTTTATTCTAGGGCATTCCAATAGGCAGAAGGCTAAATTTGGGAACCAACTTGTGGTTTTGGGGAAAATAGTACCTGTATAAAGAACGTCTTTCAAGGAGAGTAAATTTGGGTTTGTACACCCAAAATTGTTATCTGCTGCTCAAATCCTGGTAGTGATGGGGATGGAGGGAAAAAAGTTACCGCAGTTCTTAGGACTGCCCACCCATACGAAAATCCAACAACACACAAAGAACTGGTCATCTCAATGTCCAGGGACAAAGATATTCATTTTCAAAGCTGAAGAGACCCAATTCCAAGGCAAAGACTCACTTTCTATATGGAGCCTGACTTGTTAAATCTGCTTCTCAATTTTGATTCTCAGAAGTTTCTATGTATGTCCAGATAATCCTTGCCTTTATGGCAGAGAAGCAGAAAGCACAGAAAAGTTATAATGGGAACGGGAAAGCACTACCTCTATGCTGTGTAAAAACAAGCCTACTTTTAAATATTTCTTTGTGTCCTGAATGTTAAAGGAAGGTGACCAACTTTCCCGACTTGCCCAGGACTGAAGGAGTTACTGTGCGCAGGACATTCAGTTTTAAAATCAGGATAACCTGAGCCAACTGGGAAGCACTACTCATATTAGAAGATCTCTTCTAGTCCAAGTCTTTGGATTTGAAATGCAACAAATCAGCTGCAACACCTAGAATGAGGATGGACACAAGCCCTACACAAAAGAAAGAACATAATCCCCAGCAGTTTCCTTGAAGATGAGGACTCTGAAGTGCAAAAACCACGGACAACAGAAACACTACAGAATATCAATAGGTTTTAAAGGCGAGAGGTTCATTTATACGTCCCATTTTTAGTGACTCCATCATGGCTAGAGACCAGATAAACTATAAGATATGGGGAAAAGAGTTATAAAGGCTGTAATTAACACCTACAACTCAGAAACCCAAAACTCTGTCAACAAGAAGTCTCCATTCACAGCTATGTTCAAGTCCCAAAGATGGTTAGCAACAGAAAATTTCTGGACCACGGCAGTCCTCTGCTATCATAGCGGAGTGCCACGCCCCTCCCAAGACAGGTCACTGTAATCCCCTGTGATACAAAATAAATACAATGAAATCTGAACCCATTATTTTCCCAACCAAATGACACCACCAATTACCTAGAAAGCTGCTTTCTACACCATGTTCGTCTTCTAGGAGGAAAATGACAACCAACCAAGTTCATTCAACACCCAATCTTAGAAGTCAATGATGTGTTAGACAAAGATGCAGGTCAGTCATCTGCCCCTTTTCTTTCTCCAGTTCCAGTTCTGATGCTCACCACTGGCTCTTATAATCATGATCTCTCAGTCCTCTGAGGGCCTCAGTTACTACAAAGATTGGGTTTCCTTAGTCAAGTGAGAGACTCACCTGTTAGAAAGATGTACAGTAGTGACTGAAACCAAAACATGATAACAGTTCTTTACTGTTCTGAATGACCAAAATATTTCAACATCCTACTCTCAATTATGAAAACATTCAAATATTAAAGCAAAAGAAAAACTTCAAAATGTTGCCATAGCTTAGCCAGATCGGACCCCGCCAACTGGCTGCTATGTAATAAATAGGAACGCTCCAGAATTATAATTCTAGTAGCTATTGTTTTTTCAGGTGGGTAAAAGATAATAATAATAAATTGGACACTCTACCAAGATATCAGAGGCATTTCTTCGAGAGGTCCTAAGTATTCCATAAGGGAAACTGGTAATTCAGAAATATAGCAGGTCCTCAAATAACGTCATTTAGTTCGACAGTTTCATTATAAAGTTGATGAGCTGCCATAGAAAATTAACTCTTGTTTATATCAATTAGCCTATGGTAAAACTGGTTTTGTCGTAAGTCGTTCTGATTAAAGTCTCAGAATCTATTGATGACATTAAGTAAAGACTTAGTGTAAATAAGTAATAAGCAAATAGACCCTTAAAAATTGAAGATAAAATGGCAAAAACAAACAAACATAAACACTCAAAACAGGGCTCTCTACCTTCTTTTTGGAGTGGCTTCTTTCCTCCTCCTTTGTGGCTTTGCTATTTTTCCCAGCACGGGACACCTTCTGGTCCCCAGACTGCTTGATGGTGATCTTGATCTCAGGTGGGCATATATAGTTCTCCAGATTCTTTGGGGGTTTCTTAGCCCGCTTTGTGGTCTGAATCTTCAGCTTCAGACTCCCCTCTGTGAAGTTTGCCTCTTTGATAGAAAACTCCTGTTCTTCCAGGCCATCTCCTGCCACCCATTTCTCACTGTCTGCATTGGAGTTGGAATCCACATCCCTCCCAGAACCCAGTTCATCCTCCTCCTCTGGCTCCATGCGTTCTCCGCCCACTGGGATCCCCTTCCCAGTTCCTGTAGCAGACAGCAAAGGTTCTCCTGCACAGCCGGGAGCAGTCGGGGTCTTGGCTGAGGAGACTGGCAAGAATTCCGACTCGCTCCCCCTTTGCCGGGAGCTGCCTAAGGTTTCCCTGGACTCCATGACAATCCTACAGTCTTCAGGAGTTCTCAGGAGGAAGAGGGGAAAGGGAAGGTGAGAAGAGAGGACCCCCAAAATTCCAAGGACAAAGTGGTCCAGCCGCTGGGTTCAGAGTCACAGGGATGGAGACAAGGTGAGGTGTTCGGAAGAAATCAGATCTGCAACTGAAAAGCAGAGAGATAATTAGCCAAGGCAAGAGGGAAAATGACCTCAAAAGTAACACAATCAAAGTTCCAGAAGCCCATTCCCATTTATCTATAGCATCAAAAAAACGATGGGAAGAAATCGAATCAGAATATGCACATCCCCATATTGCATTAAGTAGAACAAAGGAGGGAAACACACATACACACACACACACACACACACACACACCCCACCCCTTCATTAAAATGTTATTAATTTTTATGGCAGTGGACTCAAGAAGGATAAAAGAACAAGCCCTCCAGTTCACTGATCAGCTAGAAGTTTCTTAAACTGAAGCCATAGCTGGCTGAGTCACCATCAAAACCAAACATGACGCAAGGGAAGTCTGAAGTGCTGACGCTCAGGTCTGTGGGAACTGCGTTTGGCTGGTTTCTTGCACCACTTCCCTCTCATATGAAAAACAGTTTGCAAAGCTGAACACAACCTTTGAGGTGCCTGGGCCAAGCTCTCCATCCCCTTGGAGGAAGGACAGTTGGCCAACATCTTGCCCATTCTTTCTTTATCACTTTTCATTATTAATTATTTCAATTTTGCAAGAGTCTTATCTAGTTCTTAAAACAAATGCAAAGCTTAGGCACAGGCTTGAAAACAGAAAAGAAAAACCAACTCTAAAAATGTTTCTATCGACACAAAAGATATTTAATCATTAATTATTTAGATAAAAATAGCCACTTGAGATAGTTTTAATTCCCTTCTGGTCCTAAATAAAGTGGCATTATATCTATGTAACAACAAAAAGAGAGAAAGGCAGAGGAAGCATTTTACAGGCCATTGAAAGCGTCAGGAACCACCCCCTCCCCTCTCCAACTGACCAGGATCTTTGATTCTGCCTTCCTCCCAAGAAAAAGAAAAATCGGTTGAGCTTTCTCCTGACCACTGTAGGATCAGCTAAACTATCCTTCACCCTTATCCACTCCATGCCCCATTATTCTCAGTTTCATACTCGTCATTTTCAAAGCCCCAAAGGAAGCCTAAATGCTCATTCTCAAGGGAAAATCTAGAACCCTGGGGCTGCACAAAACTTCAAGACATCATCTCCTTGCACCATAGGCTGCAGGTGAGCTCATGCTGAAGCCTTCTTAAATGGCTGAATACTCTAAGTTTCCCAGCACATTACTGCACACCTTAGGTTGAGCCCATCAATTTAAGAAACTGGTCAGCAAATGTGCCCATCATAAAATTTCAACAATGCCTGCAAAGACACATTCAGAACAACCAAGAACTGGAACCTTAAGACCAGGCATCTATGTTTTCCCTCTGGAGTAAGTACATTTTCAGCTGATGCCCTTTGAGGAAGCCAGCCAGAAAGGCAGCCAGAGCTTCAACATTGACCTGCTCCCCAGAGATGCCCAGCCCTATAGAAAGACATGTTTACAAATGCCTCCACTTAGGGGAAAACCCAATAAACACAGCATTTCTGAAAGGGAAGAGGCTGCCTAGTGAGAGCATGAGCATCTTCACTGAAGCTGTCAGTCAAACTCTAAACAGGTGCCCCATGCTACAAAAGGGACAAAGTCTCCACTTAGGAATTGGCGAGGGCACTTAAAACATCTGAACTTGATGTTTCTTTTACACGTACAATTATTTGTCTCATCTAGACCTATCTGTCGACCTGCCCAAAACTTTTACCTAATTTTTTAAAAGTCACATTCAAGTCAACATTCATTGAGGCCTCTCTTCCAAGTGCTAGGTACCACACTAGCTGTTGGAGGCATCAAGATGCCCTGGAACGTATCCATGCTTCTGGAGCACTAAGAGTCAAGTAGATCTTTCTAAACTTGTACCCTAGAGCCATACGAATTGCAAGCCACGTTTCCTTACAGCAGTAGTGTTCAGTGGTTTACTTTCTCAGGTAGGAATCTCCAATGTTACATTTTTACTTCCCTGCTACCTACATATAAAGCTACCTTTGAGTTAGAGCAAAAAAGGTGAGGCATATTCCTCATAAAACATTCCTAATCTAAATCCATTCAGACCTTTGAGCCAGAGTAGGCCAATGTCTATTGCAGATTCTATGATGAGAGAAAAGAAAGTGAAATCTAAACTTCAGAAAAATGATTAGGTGGTATGAAGTGGACATATTATTGACACTAAGAACATATATTCCATTAAAAAATGACTCACTTCAGAATTTCTTATATTTAATGGTATAAATCATTAACTAATTGATGTAAGAGACAAAGTTCCAAAAGTTAAAACTCAAGTAATAAGAGATACACAAAAAATTAAAATGCAACAGTTTTTTTCAGTACTCCTCAAGATCCTAAGACACAATTAAAATACAATCTCTTTCCTCAAGGAGGTTACACTCTTAAAGAGTGACTTGAAAAATGAAACGGCAGATTTTTATATATCCAATAATAAAGAATAGTAACAAAGGGAAGAGAAAGTGTTTTCCACTTGAGCAAGGTGTAGACAGATGGGAAATTACCTGAGAAGGCTTCAAGGAGAGCACAGGATATGGCTTTGACCTTGATGGGCTTCAATAGGTAGAGTGGACAGAAGAAAGACATGGCAGAAAGAAGAAATGGCATAAGGCAAAGCGTGGAGCAGGAGTGTGCAAGGTTCGGGGGAGGTTTGAGGTATGGCTAGGAGGTGCGGTACAAAATGGGGACTGGTGAAAGGTGTAGCTGGCAATAAAAGGTGACAGCCAGATCATGGACATCCTTGAATGTCATGCTAATTGGTTGGATTTTATCTTACAGGTAATGGGGAAATTCCTTTAAGGGATGTCAATAGAGAAAGGATGCTATTAAGCCTATGCTTTGGGAAGATAATTCTGGCATGTGATATGAGGAATAAATTAAGAGAACCTGATATTAGAGGCAGGGGGACCATAAGAAGGCTCAGTTGAAATCCAATTATTGTTAAATAAGGACCTGAACCAAAGCATTGTAAGCACAACATGATAAATACCAGAGATGAAACAGTAATGCAGTCTCAAATAATCCCAATCTTCAGGAACACATCAGTTCCAGACTTTCCATACTGGTTTTGCCTTAAGAATCCAGTCTTTGGCCTCATTAGCCACCGACATGCATTCCCTATTTAAGTCTCACTAATCTCCACAGTAGTATTATACATAGAGAATTCTTTCTGCCTTAGTATTTTTATAGAATCTTTTCTTATATCCCTTTCCACTGATCCATGCAATGCTTGGCATACAATTTTTGGTGCTCTCCAAATGTCTGTTGCATGAACGAATGAATGAACAAATGAACAAACAGGTCCCAATCTCTAACATTTCAAGATCATGCCCAAGTCTTCACTTCCCCATGACAATATTTTGTAAACTCTGGACCACAGCATTCACTCCGTGGCCTAATTTACACCATACCCAGCTGTATAGCTTGCCACTAAATATTAGTCTTGCATTGTCTTCTTGTTTTGAGTACACAAATCGTATTTCCCTCACTCGACTGCAATTCAGTCTCAGGCTGAGACCGACTGCAGTTGTACAACTCTTATACTCACTTCAGCACCCAGTGCAGGATTGGGCACTTGGAGGATTTCAAGACGCTCCTTCTGAATGAAAATGAATTAGCCCCCTGACAGTTCATTCAAAGTCCTAAAATTCAAACTACTCCAACTACAGCCCCACCCTCCCAGGCAGCCCCTGCGAAACTCACTACCTATGCTGAGGACTTTAATCCAGTCTCTCATGTCCACGTGCACCTCTCAGTTTAGAAAAATAAAAAGAAGCTTTCAAAAGCAAAGAGCAGAGAAACCTAACCTGTCTGTTTACTTCACCAGCACACAAAGCTGTTGTTCTCCTGCTGCCTTCTCCCAGCACATACCTGCCACCCCAAATTCACAGTTCAATCTGTCGGTGAGCCTGGGAGACAACTGCGCGTCCTCGTGGGTGCACCCCTGCCAATATGCCCGTGTGAGCACAGGCACTCACTGACTCGCTCACGGAGAAGGGGAAGCCGAAGCAAGGTGCAAACCTTTTGCCTTGTCACATTCCAGCAGTCAGCAACTCCTCCAGAGGGGGCGGGCACACAATGGACACTCTGTACTTGGCTCAGGCCTCCAGTCCAACAAAAGTTAACCCTTCTGTGACTGCCTGCAGGACTTGGGGGTGCCAGGGTCTAGGAATAATGAAACTGCTTAGGAAATAACTGCCTGTGAGGTCCCAGGAAACAGAGGGGCTAGAAGGAGGGGGTGGTGAAGTACTTGGAAAGAACACTGGGAGAGGAATCTAAGACATAAGTCTTCTCCTTCAAATCTGCATGATGGAAGAATTGTTCCTAGTTTAAAAGACATTCTCCACCTACAGCCCTGGGAAACTCTTACTAATGCTGAAGCTTGGTAGAAATGCACATTCTCAAGCCCTACCTATGGATTCAGAGCTCCGGGGTGGGATCCAGCCCTGATTTTCACCACACCCCCCAGGTGGTTCTAAGGGGCTTATATTTTGCCAGGTCTATGTGCTTACCCCTACCAATTGCCTTGACTTTAGAGCACTATTATTCTCTATTTGTGGGCTTTTTTTCCCTTACAGGAGTATTCCGAATCTCTTAAGAATCTCTTATTAGTTCCATTTTATTCATCCATACAATGCCAACACCTAGCACAGTGTCTAATGCATAAGGAAAACTCAAGAAATGTTGGTTGACTGAATTAGTAAGTAAATAAACCCACTTGGGCTGGGCTTCACCAGCACACAAAGCTGTTGTTCTCCTGCTGCCTTCTCCCAGCACATACCTGCCACCCCAAAAAAGACTTTGCTCCCGGGGCATAAGCAGGCCATCCTTATTCTGACGGCTGCTTTCCAAAGGGACAACATGGTGGAACTGACAGAGCCCTTGGCATATCTAACAGGTGTGAAGGATGTGGACTGTGGACCTAGTTCTGCCATTCAGGAGCCCTCATCTTTCAGTCTCAGTGTCTCATCAACAAAATGTAAAAAAAAAAAATCTTCCTGATCTCCCTCTTTAGGTTATGATTTTTATCTTTTTTTTTAAATGGAACTACATGCCTCTTACAATTTTTTTTTTTTCTCAAAATAACGCATGCACCCCGTAAGGTCTTAAAGGCAAATAAGCACAAAGATAAGAAAGTCCACTGCCTCATTCCTTACCTTTCCCAAACGCTTCATCCTCAGCTACCTGGCTCTGTACTCTGCAAATCCCCATTAGGCCAGGCACTTCTTTCATGCAGGTTCTTTATAGTTCAAGAATGTTCCCTTCAATTATTCCTTCCATTATTTCTTCTATTCAGTGGTGCTGGTTTCTTTCTAAATTTTTCCTGTAACCCTTAGTTTAGAACTCTCAGCTCTGTTCTCCATTTCCTTCATCCTCTCTCTTACTGTGTTTCTTTCTTGATTTTTCATTGTGGAAGAACGCGTCCTAATGTGGCCTCCATAATATCAATTTAATTCTGTCTCCAACCTCCCTTTGCTCTTACTGATTGTGGATTTTTCATTCTGCTATTGTACACTTTGCATTCCTACAATCTTTCTTTAATCATCCCCCTTTCAGCTGATTCTGATGCCTTTTCTTCTTATAATGCTCCCTCCCTATGGCTTTATTCTTCTATTCCACCAGGGTCATGCTTCTTCCTGTTGTAGATGCCTGGAAGCTTTCCAAAATTCTTATTTTGCTGTTGTAGTAAATAATTATCACGATACTGTTCCTTTTACCTTGTTCTGAGTGTTCCTCCCCACTAAGGTCTCATGTTGAATTCTTTCATTTACTCGTGCTCTAATGAGGAGTGAGTCATGCAAGGTAGTCTTGGCCTACAGAGAAAGTACTGGATTCCTTTGGATACTACCTTCCACTCCTCTTGAAGCCAAGCCCTCCTCTCAGAGGTGCTGCTGTTATCAGCGATCCGATCACCTCAGTTCCTAGCGGACAGTAACAGAGGTGTGTTGAACCCAGCCCCAAGGGCTTGTGAGAGCTTAATATGTGACTCTCTTCCCAACTCCACATTAAATGGTGTCAAGTTGGTAGTTTGAAAATAGGCTATGGTAGGAGTGTTTACACCACAGGAATCGGCAAACTTAAATCAGGGCTTATAAAAAATCTGGAGAACAGTGTGTTAAGCATTTACTAGAATACCATGGACAGTAGACATCTATCTACCATTGTTTTGCTGCACTGGAGGGGATCCTTCTGCTGAACTCTGAAAGGCTAAAATCTATAATATGCACTGTTACAAAGACTCTTTATGTCCATCTCAGAACTTTATCCTGAGAAACGTCTTTGTCAAGAAGTCAATATCTCTCTTCCACTCCTCCCAAACCTCTCTCCTCCAATCTTGACCATTTGTTTTCTGAGAGCTGTAGATTTTGAGAATCTGTATAATTATGTTAGGGAGGAGATTGTCTTTAGCTGTTTTGTTAACAATGCCCATGCAGATGACTGCCTATTTTTCTGGTTGATAGAAGTTGTGAGTTTCTGATCATAGGGGGTAAAGTATATAAAAGGATGGAGTGTGAGCCCACCTGACTATAAATAGGGATGCATTTTTATTTTAAACCTAGGCTCATTGGCCTACAGTATGAGCATCCCATCTGATTCCGGCAACAGACTGTCTTTGGCTTTGCGCTGGTTGAAAAGTCACCTCCTTTGTGTCTTCTAAGGTGTCTTCTGAGGAGTCAAAAGTAGCTTTTCCCATTTTGGGGACTTGGCATGTGTCTGGGATCCTCTTCCTGTCCATTGAGTTAATGCCACTTTATTACTCAGGCCCAGGTTAAATGGCACTTCCCTGAGCTTCACAAATGAGATCAGGAAACCCTGCTTTGTGCCTTTATCACACAGAATTTTCTCTCCTAGCACCTACTATATTTTATAATTAATAACTGTGCCACTCACGGTTTCAACTCTGCCTCGCCCACTAGATAGTAAGCCCTTGAGGGTGGGAGCTATATCTCTTTGGCTCACCACAGAACCCACAGAGCCTGGCACAGTTCCTGATCCAAGGAGGAACTCTCCAAATTATTATTCGCTGAGCAAATGCTGAATGAGAGGCTATGTCAAAGGCCGTCCAGGCACCATTTGATTCAGGTGTCCAAGACTCTGAATGAAGTGTATCTGAAATCCTTCCTGCTACAGAAATACCCACAGTAAATGCTCCATAAACACTGATGAATTGATCAAGTGACCCAACCCTTACCCAGCTCTCGATCAGCCAGGGCAAAGTCAGCTCTGCACCACAGTTCTCTAACCCCACAAACACATCAATGGTCTATAGCAAAGAATGAAGCTCAGACTTGGTGGCTTTTTTATATTCCATACCTGTATGGTACCATCCTGATTACAGATCACCTCCTGCAAGCTGTGTTCCCTGGGCACTAAGTCCACCAGGTTCCCCAGCAGCACCTCCTGAGATGCGGCTCCCGCAAGTCCTCTGATTTGCATCATTTCATATGATTCCCTGCTGCTTCCTCTGGCTGTCCTGCCCTTTCTTTTTCATGACTTGGTTACCTCTAAGTCATCCTTCAAGAATTGAGTCAAGCTTTACTTCCTTCATGAAGTCTGGTTGGACCCTCCTTTTCTACTCCTTGCTCCTTGTGTGTGTGCACGTGCATGCGCACACGCACACATACACGCACACACACAGATGGTCTTGTTCTCACTTCCCTAGGCATTCTGCTATCAAAACATTTGGCAAACATTATTGCAATGTTCCATTTACTTATTTATCTCTCCCATCAGACCAGGACCTCCATGAGAGAAGGAGCTGGGATTTAAATAGGTCTCTACCACAGTTCAGAGCACAGCGAACACACACAGTAAGTGTCCAACAACAAGTGTCCAAGCCATGTTTCTCCTTGAAAAGAAGATTAGAAGTAGCACTGATTTGATGCCACAGGGTTAGATTTTTTAGCCTTTCTTTCCCATTTAGTAATTGTGTTCTTGTAAAATATATTTAAACTGTTCAAGTTTCATTTGGAAATTGGGTAATAATCCTTCCTCAAGGGTTGTTTTGAACACTAATTGAAGATTAGATAAGATATTTACGAAAGAACATGCTGGGGTCACCTTAGTGAGTCTTCAAATTTTCTAGGTAAATTCGATTTTCTCCCATAGTCTGTATTACCTACACTATTATTTGGCTAAATGCTGCCTACTCTTCACAGATCCCAAGTTAAGCCTGAGGGACAAGGGCTGGAGACCAACCTCTTCTATCTCCTTTTACAATGGAAAGCACATACAAGTAATTTAATTTGTACCTGCTAAGTGTTTTGATGTTGTTTGAGTATTGTTTTCCTCTTGTTCTCAGTTTGGAGGAAATAAGACCAAGTTTATTCACTAATTCCAGATTCAATTCCCTGCTCTGCCATTTGGAGCTGGGTGGCCTTGGGCAAGTTCCTTTTTCTCCCTAGGTCTCTCTGTTCTTCATTTGTATAATGAGGGGGTATAATGAGGTGAACTCTGTGGCCCCCTCAAGATCTGACATTATCAGGTGCTACGCTTTATCTCCTCTATAGAATCCCCTCAAAGATAGGGCTAAGTGCCTTATACCTCCTTTTAGATTTTACTGGATCTGCAGCTCTGCCTGGCTGAGCCTAACACAAAACTAAGGATTAGTCCCTTAGCTCCGATCTCCACAACAGGGAGAGAAACAGAATCAAGCTTCTGGAGCCTGTGGCTGGGCACACTATCTGTTCACCAATAGTTCCAGCTCTAGCTGCAAAAATAGGGCCTCCTCTGGGAACCAATAACACAACACAACAGAATGAGCCTTGGGTCTTGGGCCCCCGGGAAAACATCTTTAAAGCACAGGGCTGGGCCAATCCTCAAGTCTACAGGTTGAGCTCTAGTTGTGGCAAATTACCTGTGGCCTGCATTTCTCCACAAAGTCAAGGAAGGCACACAGTTATGGTGAGGGAGGGGATTAAACACAACCAATGGCCTTTACAGATATCATTAATTTAATCTGGAAAACAGGCCTGTGACGCAGAAGACTTGTCCTCATTTTACAGATGTGAAAATGAGATGGTCCAGGGAGGTTAACAATTTGCTCATGGGCACACACTACCTGTGCCAGATCCACAATCAAATCCAGGTCTACATGACTCCAAAGCCCATGCTTTTACTTTTACATCGTGATGGTTCTAACACACAAAGCGATGCCAGCTTTCAACCAACCACTCTTAACTGCTTCTACAGATATGAGCTCCAAAATCGATTCGCCATATGACTTGCCACATCACTTAAACTCTCTAGACATCCGTTTTCTTATCTGCTCTCCTAGTATCTTCAAGAATCTTACAAGGAAAAAAATAAGTAATATATGCAGAAGAACACCTAAATAGGTCAGGTAGACCTGTAAGAAGTAACTGATCATAGTATGTCCTATCCAAGTAGAGTAGAAAGAGCCACATGGCAAAGAAAGGATCCTAACTTTTAAGAGGCATCTAATATACAACAGGGGCTTTAAGTTTACTATTTGATTTAACTCTGAGATGTACTCATTTTACAGACAAGAACACCGAAGTTGAGAAATGTATTAAAATGACAGAGGTAGTTCTGTCTGGCTCCAAATGTCATTTGCTTTCCTATAAGCCCAGAATTAGCAGTCACTAAAATTCTTGTCCTCCGCCATGCCATTTGCAAACTGGGGATGAAAATGACAGGCTTCCTTGAAAGCAACGGGACAAAACTGAATAATCGAACGGAAAATGCATTCCACAGTCTTTCTTTCTAGGCCCTCTAATTTTGACTCCATGCCCTGTTCAGTCTTAATTCAAATTCCTCAACTTTTCAACCATCTGATTCAGCAATTACTTTGCTTGTTGTCAATTGAACATAAAGTGTAATGTGACACTTACACATTTGTGCTTCTGCCACCAAAGAGATGCTAGGCATACCAGAGATCTAAACAAATATTAGCTCCACTTCCCTTCCTTTACACTTTTTATTCAACTATCTTGAACTGTCATCTAAATATTGCATTTACTGAAACTTGTGCGTGTCTTTCTCCAATTACACCTCAAACTCCTGAAGATAAACACCAGTATCAGGGAGATCTCCTATTCTTCAGAGTGGCTGATTTCCATTCTGAATGCTTATATGTATTTTTGGTTTTTGTTCTGAAGATAACTCTTTTGAACCCCAGATAGAAGACTTGGTGGCTGACAAAACCCGGGGCGGGCAGGACAGTCAGATGTCAGGGTTCTCTCATGTGTGGTATGTGTGGAAGTCCCCTGACTGGTGCACCCTTGTGACCCTCACGCCTACTCTCCTCACACTCTGAACACTCCAGTCACGGCCCCTATCTCAGCTCAGGGGAGGTATAACCTTGGCCTGTTCCTCACAGGACCCCATCCCATCTCTCTTGCTGCCTGATACTCCACAAAGCCCTGCCTCTGGGAAGTGGTCTCCTTTCTGCCTCTACATTCTCAAGAGGAGTATCTCCTCTGCTGCTCTACCCAAGACTGTCCCATTATTCAGGACTCAGCCCAAGTCTCACAGCCCATTCCCCAAAGCGTTCTCTGATCTATCCAACCATTGGAGATGCTGGCCTTCTCTGCACTCCCACTGGAGTTCAGTTACTTCGACTTAAATGATTGTCCGCTGCTGGTCCTCCACCTTATGGTGTCTTCTACTAGATCGAGAGCAGAGCAATGCCCTATCTAACTCTTGGAGTCCCTATAGCACACATCTTACTTGTGTTTAAATGTCAATGAGAAAATCAAGTTTGCTGAATGAGAGGGCTGAAAAGTTGAAGAGTTTGAATGAAAACTCGGGACAGCTAGATTGGGTCCAATTTAGAGGGTGTTAGGTTTTATCTTTCCCACTGCGGTCAGAAGATCTCAGACCACCAAGATGCCTGCTGGGGGTGGCTGGTCCATCGATATCAGCCAGCTAGACCGTCATCATCAGGGCTGCCCTGCTCCTCGCAGATGCAGTACATGTTAGTGATTACCATTTTTTCCTTGTGACAATTCCAAATTGACATTCAAACTTTGTCCCACCTCTGCTCCTGTGCTAAAGTTATTCTACCCACCAAGTATGTCCCCTTGTTCCAAATCCACCATCAAACCCCAAATTACATCCTCCTCAAAGCTTTTCTGACTGCACCTTAGCCTTAATCACACAAACAGCATAATTCCACTTAGATCATGCTCCCACTTTGGCTGCCAACTGACACTTTCTACGTGAGTTAAGCACATTTCTCCAGATATACTGTATACTCTCCAAAGACAAAAGCCACATCTTATACAAGACCTTTCCCACCCAACAATGCCAGGAACAATGGCTCACACAAGCTGCAATGCTGAGACTTTAATAAATATTTGTAGATCAAAAAACTGACTATAGTCGAGCTCTAGAGTATAAAATAATGAGCATAAAGAAGGCCCATAGGGTTTTCACATCAAATCATCCTTTTTAGCCACCATTATTAATCAATACTTTAAAAAAAAAAAAATCAAAGCTCTTATTGCTCAAATAACAATAGGTCACAGACACAGCCACTGACATCTGCAAGGTGCTTGCTACCCAAGTTTCATTATTTTTCTACAAGCGCAACAACAGTGTCCCAGCTGCTTCTGATAAGCATGCTGAGGCTGCTACGTTAGATTCATCAAATGCAGCATCTCCAGTCTCCACCTTTCCAGCTCCAAATTCAAACCCCAAGCAGCTTCTTTCCACTGACAGAACTGCAAATCTTTGGTGGAGGGAAGGAATAATGAAGAAATTGCTTTTCTCTCAGTTAATAGTGTTGCTTGCTTTTTTCCCCCCTACCCCAGGTCCCAGGGTAAAAGTAATTCCAGCATTTCAGCAGCTTGCAGAGCTTCTATCTTTCTTGATATCCAACCAGCATGCTCCTAGGTAAGTTGGAATGC
>NW_006442107.1:7471426-7478975 GCF_000325575.1 Pteropus alecto
TGCTGAACTTATAGGGCCTTGAAAGTAAGTCAAAGCCTAACTTTCCTGATCCCACCCAACTCAAAGCTCAGAGGCCTCTCTCCAGCTTTGAACAAAGTGTGAGTCATTCCCTTTGATCTCAAAATACATGCACACAAACTCACTAGAAGTTAATGAACACAGGCCATGGCACGGCAGACTCTGCCTTGGGGACTGAGAGGACACCTCAGTAGCACAGGCATGACCCCAGTCTTCATGCCCGATGAAATCTACATACACAAAAATACCTGGATTAATGAAGTTTACGGAGGAACCATAGAATAAATTCCAGATGCCTACTGGGCACAGGAATCATTAGCAAAGCAGGATAGAGAATATATTCTAGATTTTCCAGAAGTTGTCTTTGTCTACTTCACCTTCCTTGTCTCAATTCTGCTATTTCACCAAAGGCGACCAGTTTCCAAAAAAAGATGTAGAGAATCAATCCTTTTCTTCCACATTATTCGCTATGGTATCTCTTCACACTTAGCTCACCATCCTCTCCCCTCCCTTGCCCACCCTCCAAGTCTGGCTCTCTCTTTCTAACTGAGGAGCTTCTCCTTATCCTATTTCCCCTTCTGTAACTCTTTCAACCATAGCAAACATCCAGCAAAGTGCACTAATCCTCAGCGGGATCAGTCTGGACACTTGTTAAGGTGCCAATAAATGGGGTTGAGGAGCTCTGAGCTTTAAGAAAGCTTTAAAACTCCTGGGAAACTTCTAGCTGTAGAATCACAGAATTTCCTACCAATCCGAACTTTCACTTTACTATGGCTCAAGGTAAGAAGGAGAAAGATAACTCATCCCACACACATTATGTGCTAACGGGTGGCCAGCTCAGCGTGCATCCTGCCTCTCAGGAGCCTTTCCATAGAAATCTCTGAGTACATTTCTCTGCTCAGCCTTCTTTCCCATTGCGGCCAGGCTCACTCTGTCACTGAGGAGCGAGGAAGCACTTGGACTTAAGTAACAAAGAAGACTGCATGGTTAAGTGCCAAAATGAGTGTGGTGGACAAAAAATGCAATTGGAATTTTCAGAGAAAGTCAAGAGCTTTGTGTGCTAGAGTGATGATGAGACTTTTGAAGGCACTTAATAAATATTTGATGATTCAATGAATGAGTGAATCAGTGACCGATAGGATGTACATGTGGTAAAACATCATTAACTCTTAGGCTTTGAGGGAGAAACTGAGAGTGGGCGATTGGCCCTGAAAGAGAGCCAAAAATATAAAAAGCCATTAACATAAGTGGTTATTATTCACTTTGTCTAAGAGGTCCTCATTGTGTTGCTTCGCAGTGCAGAGCTTCAGCCCACCTTAAACATCAGTTGCTTTTAATGTTCTATCCCTACATAAACTGTGATTCATTCATGCAACAGAAATCACTCATTAGTGGGGGCAGGGCTTTGTGGGGCAAACTCGGCCCTTCTGGGCCCTTCTTCGAGGACTCACAGCCCGGCGAGGTAGTGACAACAAACCGAGAAGCAGCATAGCATAAGCAGGTTGCTGGGCAAGTGCTTTCAACCTGAAGTGCTCTGGAGACTGGTGTGACAGCGGAGAGAGAGCTGATCTGATGTTCTAAGGGAGCTGTTCTGGCTAAATGGGGCCAATCAGGACACCTTTCACCGAACGAGCTGAGGTGTGGAGGTGGACAGAGTGCCCGGAGCCAGGGAGGAAACCAGTCTGATGGCAGCAGAGGTCTGTGTGTGTGTTGTGTAAAATGGGTTCACTCTAGAACGCCGCCAGGTGTCCGAGACAGGCTGAGCCAGCAATCACAGGAAAGACAAAGAAAACCAAACCAAAAGAATCAGGGAGCAAATGGACTGTGAAGAACTTGCCTGATTCTCCAGAACTTACTGGGTTTGCTAGGATACAGGTAATCCCGATATCAGTTCTTCTCTTTAGAGAGGCTAAAAATTCTGTCCTGAATGTCACTGCTCAGCCACTGCGTCTCCCTAAGACCCGCCCCCTCACACCCTCTCCGCCTTGCCTCCCCTCTCTGTGTGTCTCTACGTCCTTGTCCTTCTCTCCTTCTCATCCTCACTTCAAAGAGCATTTCCTGAGCACCAACACATCCTTGAGTCCAAACTGGATATTGTCTGAGTTTGTCTCAGTTATGCATAAAAAGCATCCAAAAATTCAACTGATTAGTTTTTTTTTTCACGAGTCGACTTAAGAGCAGAAAACAACTTTCCTTGAGAGGGGCCCCTGTAGGCATTTCTGGTTATACCAAGGGTTTATGAATCTCTGGGCTATGGAGATAGTGATCTCAGGACTAGTTTCCAGGAGGCAGCATGGAAATCCTCTCAGAGTTCAATTACAGAAATTAGCTGGTATCATTAATCCTCACAGCCCCTGTGAGGTCGGCAGAGTAAGCATCTTTAGCTCTATTTTACTGATTAGGTTACTGAGGCTCAAAGAGGTTAAATAACTTGACAGGGGTCATTTAGCTGGGAAGTAATGGGGACAGGATCCAAAGCAGATCTGTCACTTCAGGTGTGATACTCTTCACACTTTAACACAGTAGTCTGGTCTCAAGTTGGCCACCAACTTGTGTATTTCTGCATCACTTATAACAATTGCCTCATCTTCTGAATGGGGATAAAATGCTTATCTGGCCTCCCTCTTTAAGAGAATCAGAGGGAAAATGTGATATGACGATATTTTTTGAAAAGGGCAAAATTCCATGCATATGAGAGTATTTTTGGTGGAAGAAAAATAAGTTGGGTCAGGAAAACATTTTTCCAACCTGGCAAAGTTCTTAAACTTATCTGCTCACCATTTGTCCTCTATCCCTCCCCAGCTCATGGAAAGGCAGAAGCCTCCGCATGCCTGGGGGTCAGTTCAGCTGGCTTTGCCTATAATTATTTCACATGTATCTGCTGATCATAATCCACCATCAGCCCCTAGGGAAGCGTGGCTGCCTTCTCCTAAGTGATCCCGTGGACTTTAGGCCTGCTCGTCTTCTCCATTTGACTCTGCCATCATGTGCTCTGAACTGGACAGGAAGTCAACTGTAAGTTTCTAAACCAAAGGCCATTAAAAAAATAATATTTCCTCGACCTTAGAGGGCATCCTCTAAGTGGGGGAGAAACCTCTGAGAGGGAAGCTGCTTCGCTCTGAACTTGAAACTTCCAAATGAGAACTCTAAGGGCCACTAACTTGGACTAAGTCATCTAAGGTTACCAGTTCCCCAAAAAGCTTTATGTTGCCCCAACTTGGTGTGTCTAAGGGGCATCGGATTCTAATTGAAGGCTAAGTGAAAACGGACACGAAAACTCAGAACCGAACGATAATGTAGGATGGCATCTTTCCCCTGTGTTCATGAAGTAAACTCTGTGGGCATCCTGGTGTTTGCTTTTCTGCACTTATCAAGCATTTGACTACCCAAAGTGTCTGCGAAGTCACGAAGCGTTTGTGAAACACCAGGCTGCCTTGAGAAATAGCTCTAAATGAAGCCCAAACCTATAGCAATATGTATAACGATAGTGTTCCTTACTTAATCCTGGCCCAAAACATTTTGAGAAGCTCACCTAGTTTCATATGTCATTGGAAAGGAATGGAATTGAACTGTTTTGTTTCCTCCTTCACAAGAACCCAGTGACCAGTCATAGTGATGTCTAGCAATGACTCTATGAGGCTTCCTTTTTCCAGGTAAGACAGCCACCTCTCCAGAACAAAAGCAGCCTCCTGACTCCTGCCCCCTGCCCCCACACCACTAGACCTCTCCCACACAGTGGGTACTTAAAGAAATTCAATAACATCGGCCCATATTTTAAGGCACTGTAACTCCTGACAATGCTAATGTGTTAATAATAATTTACCCCATTCCTCTGGCAGGAACAGAACTGAAGCAACTTGAAATGCCATCAGTAAAAAATTATTTATTTCCCATTCCTGAGCAGCAGAGAAAACAAGGTTTCATTGGCTGGGTCTGCCTTCAATAGCTTTCTGGTTTCAATTAAAATTTCAAGTCTCCAAGGGAAAAACTGGCATTCTGGGAGGCTGAGGCCCCGCCAAGTTTCAGTGTCTCTGCAGGAATCCAGAAGGGATGTCCCATCCATCTAGCCATAGCGACTTCTCATCTTGCTCCTTTTGCATGGGATGAGGAAGCTGCAGAGCTGAGACCGAAGTACAACTAAAAATAATGACCAGTTGAAAGAACTCTCCTCTCCTAGATGTGCGTTTTGTGCTAGAGAAGTATTGATTCAGCCTCTAATGCAATTGAAAGTCAAGAGAATGGCAGAAACAGAATCAGGAATCCAGCAAACTCCTGCCTCCTTCCTCTCCTCACTGACCATTTTCAACTAAATTCTAAAAATATTCCACACAGTTTTCTCTTTTTCACCAACCTTCTTTTAGGTCACGTGATTTACAAAGTAGCTTGCCATGAATGACACAAACACATGACCAGAAGCCCCCATGCATGGCACCAAGGGCTACTTGGTTCACCCTGGGATACCCACAGGCTTCTCGGTGTGAAGTCCAGAACTAGGTCTGCCAACAGCCCCTTCCTATGTAACATTCTGATGTTAACATACAGAAGATCAGATTACACTCCTTCACTTGCCTAGCCCATTCATGAACATATAAGGCAGTTGATTTTTTTTCTCTAAAACTAGAAGTGGCTCCCTTCCTAACCCACATCACTGCCTCTCAGCCACTTTGCTTTATGTTCACTACAAGCCAGCCCCTCCCCCACCCCTAGTTTGTTTATTCCAGTGACACATGTATTTTCCCTGCTAAGAGAGACAAGTCAGTTTCCCTCCTCTGGCTGGGGATTGCAATCGCTCACCACCTCCTCCCCCCAGCCCAGCTCAGGTTACTATAGTGGCAAGCAGCTCAGACGGCCCAGCTCTAACACCAATTCGGCTTCCCAAGACTAAGACATTTTTTTTCCTAATGGGGGAGGGGAGGATGGGGTGCAAAACAGCACTTTGGGAGAACCTGGTCTCCATATCTTCTCAGTCTACATTCCCCAAAGTTTGCAAATACTCTGCATTCAACTACACTCTTATGATGTGTCCTGATGGCCTTCTCTGGTAGCGGGCAACTTGATTAAGCATAGAGGAAAACACAGCATCTCCAACTTCGCTCTGAAACCTGGGACTCTCGGGGCAGAGCAAAAGAGACTCTGCCTCTCTACAGGAGTTGGGGTGGTGGAAGCCCCAGAAAGCGAGAGAAGGCTGAGAGAGTGACCTGGGGCCGCAAACTGGCTGCATTTTAAAGTGCTACAAACTTTCTCCTCCCTCACACGCCCCCCCCCAGGTGGCCCCGCCTCCAATCCCAGCCAGACAACATCTAACTGGGGTGTGCAAAGGAAACTCTTTCAGTCTGTCCAGCTCTGGCCCCAGTGGTGCAAATGTGATCTGCATAGAATACCATCCTTCCTCTCCATGCCCCTTTTCTCAACCACACACCTGCCTCCACCTCTCAACACATACACACGTTTTGCAGATGAAGATGAGTTCAGATGAGGCACATTCAATTTACCTGTGCAAACTAAAAGAGGATAAGAGATGGGGCCAAACTGCCAAACAGTTTTGGTGACAGCTACTTTACAAAGTTTATTTTTGTACAAATCTACAGGAAAGACAGGGGAACAAAACAGAATGAATAGTAAAGGAATGAAAAGAGAATAAAAAATGTTGTAAGAGAAAAACAAGTAATGTTAGTATTTCCTTAAAGACCATAGACCCCAACCAAACTTTAGGAAAAAAGGTGTAGATTGTGGTGGGGTGGAGGAGCTTAGAAAGAAAAGTAGCTGCTGTAGCATTCCAGAATCGACTGCCCTTTTGAAGGAGAGCTTCTGCAGGGACACAGACACACAAATTGGCCTTTTAGCATTAGACGTCAACCATGAGATTATCAGGACAGTTTATTTGAAGCGGAAACGAATCGGAAATCCTTCCCTCAACACTCTTAGATGGATATACACACTCTCAGAACCCACGCGGACAACACATAAAGAATAAATGCAGTATCAGGGGGCAATGAGAACCCCTTCCCCACACTCCCAGGACCTCTAGCCTCATCTCCTACATCCAATTGAACAACTTTCTGATCTCCAAAGAAAATATTTCCAGTTGGATCCGATTTCAGAATTGTTGTAAGCGGTGTGCATCGGGAGAGAAGGGGTGCTTGTTGTATGTCAGGGAAGGGGACTGGAAGACAGCATTTCGGCAGTTATTATTTTTTTTTTAGAACCAGCATGCTCTACCGATCAAAAATTGTTATTACCTAACAATGCTTCCATCACAAACAGAGACCAAAAACAGCATCACCGTTATCACCATCTTGCTAAAGATCTGCTCAGTCCAGTTTACCTGACTTTGTCTCTATGGAACTTCTCAGACAGTATTTTAGTCAAAGAGATAATGATTTGAAAGACAAAAACAATAAATCGATACTGAAGGGCTCCCTTTCCGGAGTGATTTCCCACTGGAAACCACCGAAAGGGGAAGCCTGCCTTTAATTCCCAAGCCCACGGATCCTCTAGAAACACACACAATGCGTGCTTTCGGAAAAGGCATCCGTCTGGTTTTAAGGGAATTCCTGTCTTTTCAGAGTCCCAAAACCGGAGAGAAAGAGACTCGGATCCATTGATTAAGATTTTAAGAGAAAGACTAACACAGAGCCACAACACAAGCACACACCAACCTTCGCCGGCTGGACCACTTCTTCCCTGTTCTTCTTTCTATTAACGACACGTTAGATTCTGATACATTCCCCCCCACCCCCAAAATCCAACTAGGTTACAATGTAGCTCTCTAGCTCCACTTAACCTGCAAGTTACAAAGAGAGAAAAAAAAATCCTGCCGCCTTCCCACCCCTTTCCTTACCCCCTCCCCCTCCGAGTCCGGCAGGACCGAGGGAGGGTGCAAAAGGCGGGGTGGGGTGGGGGGTTGTGGGGGGATCATTAGGCGAAACTCAATAAGCTCCCAGCCCGACGCTTCCACCATCGCCGCCACCAACGGGCCACTCCAAACGAGCCAGCATCGCTGCCCACCGCGAGCGGGCCGGAATCGCGCCCATCCTCGGCAGCCTTTCGGGGACCAGCATCCCGCCCCTCGACCGTGTCTCCCCCTTCCCGCCCGATGCAAAGTCAAAGCCCCAGCGAGGCGACGTTAACTTTTGCATACAGGGCACACACACACACAAGCGCGCGCGCGCACATATACACACACACACACACACACACACACACACACACATACACCGCCCCCGACCCTGGGCGTGCGGGGGCCGCATTATTAATGAGGGAAGTATGTTTTATGCTCCACCTCCTCTCGTCTGTGGTGAAATGCCAAATGAAGCAACTCTTTTATTTTAAATGAGACACTACTTTTGTTTCCAAGCAGAACAGAAAGATACAAATAGCATAGTGCTGAGGAGACTCCAAATTAGAGTCAAAGTCTGGTCTAACTGAAGCCAAAGTGCTACCTTTGGGTCATGCTGCTTTGGCTGAGGGCTGACATCAAAACCTTTTTCCAAAGACAAACTCCCCTGCTGCTAATTCCACCACACTCTTT
>NW_006442107.1:7479560-7492814 GCF_000325575.1 Pteropus alecto
GGAGGGGGGAGGATCGGAGCTGCAGCGCGGCCGAGCTCAGCGGGGACCGCCACCCCCCGATCTGCCTCGGAGGGGGCGCGGGCACCCACACTGCTCGCCCAGTGAACCGGGGGCCGCTTCCCGGGCTTGGGTCCGGGGAGGCGCAGCCAGTAAAGAGCGAGCGACCTCTCCCTCACCCTCCCTCTTTAGGTGAATTTCGGTGAATTTCGATCAATTGGAGGGAGTAGGGCTCTTGACTGGGGAGAAGGAAAACAGTTCGTGGAGGCCACTCGGGGACCCCTCGCTACCCCTCGAGCCCCTCCCGCTCCCCAGCGCCCTCGCGGCCCAGTGGCTCCTGCGCTCCGGAGTCAGCGGCGGAGACTGGGCGGCCGCGGGGACCGCCGCGGGTTCCCGGGCTCAACACTGCCACTATCTGACACAACAGGAGCAGTGTTGGGGAGAGGGGCGGGGAGCTGCGCGCTGAGGCGCAAGATGTGATAGGCTCTCGAAACTGGGTGTCTTTTTTTCTTTTTAACCTGGTAATTACATTTTACTTTCAGGTTTTTTTTTTTTTTTTTTCCTTTTTCTTTTTCTTTTTTGTCAAGAGACATGCATGCATTCAGATGCTTATGGGCATTTTCTCAGAAATTGGATACGTGAAGAGAAAGACATGGAGAGATGACAAATGTTCACATGCAGGTCCCTATTCAGGGTGGTAGAAAGAATAAAGTGGAATGTCTTCGGTTCATACGAAATATGGTGGTATTTTAATCTCTGAGTATCTGTATTTGGGCTGCAAAAGCGGGCCTTTTCAGGCCACTCAGTTGCAACCTCAGGCACCTGAGGAATAGAACTCCTCAGGGACATGTCTACAATATAGTACAATATAGGACAGATAGGATCCAGGTAGGTTTTCAAGTGGTGTTGCCTAAAGACCTTGGAGTCATTTTCTCAGAACTCAGATTCTGAGGACTCCAAACTGTCACGTTCTATAAAATCCATCCAGAGAGTTTTCGACATCTGGATGGTGAGATGACTTGGTAGTGATGGAGAATGGCCCCCACCAACCAGTCAGCCACTGACTGCCTGGGTTGGCTGCTGGTTTGAGTTCCGTCACTGAGCTTCATCACTTTCATTACTCTCTTCATAGGAATGCTGCAGTGAAGTGGGGCAAAGGAGACTGGGTTGGCGGACTCCTCAACTCCCCTGCTGGTCCATGTCCTTGGATGGGGTTCAGTCTGATTCTAAGAAGACAATTCACTCTCCTCCAACCCAAGTGCTCTGGCTCGTCCATCCGCCCGCTGCCCAGCCCTCCCTCCCTCTCCCCCATCCCCCCCTTCTCTCTGTCTGTCTTCCTCCCTCCCTCTCCCCCTCTCTCGCTGGTTCTCACTCTCTCACACTCTCTCATTCCCTCTCTCTTTCAGAGAAATGCTCTAATTGGCCCCAAATGTTTCCTCTGTTACTCATCACTACAGGACCTCCTTAGAGCCAATAGGTCTTCCGCTACCCTTTACACTGGAGTATTGTTATTAGTGTGAAGGTGATGCTTAAATAGGAAAAAATCATCAGGGCATATGAGCTGATGACAGAAGTAGATCAAGGCACAAAATACAATGTCAAAACAACCATTCTCTGTAATCAGATGACCTTTGCCCATTTCCTTGTGCACCCAGAGCCCACAGAGGACTGGAAATACTATACCAATGGTTCACATACCAATAGCATGTGGGCCATTTCCTACATTTTCCAAAGTGAAAAAGTGAGCCCCAGAAATCAGAAGGGTTTGCCCATGAGTATATGGGTAGCTGTGTCATTTGAGCCAGAACTAAAGTCAGTTGTCCAAGTCCTTTCTCTTCTGTAACCTAGGCATATTTACAAGATCTTCCTTCCTGTGTCGTTTCTTTCTTTCTTTTTCTTTTTTTTTTTTTTCTGAAGAGTAGCTCAGAGAAGCACATGCCTTATTAAAATTTTACCATGATAGATGGTAGCTAAGTCTACAGAATTATAGTGCAGCAAAAGTTTAGCTGGGAGATCACCTACTCAAACTCCATTATCTCAAAGCTGAGGAGAGAGGAATAGAGATGCAATGGACTGCTTGGAGTCACTAAGTTAAGGCAGAGCTAGGAAGAAACTCTATGTCCCCTGACTTCTCAACCAGTGTTCTTTCCTTACATGTAGCCCATATTTTAATCATGAGAGGTGTGGGAGGTAAAGAAAGGGAGATCATCTTACTCTTGGTTTTATATATCTATATATAAAATAAACATATATATAATATATATATACATACATGTGTATATATATCTACATGCAACATGTATTTTTATATTTTTTTAAGTTTAAATATAAAATAATAATAAAAGATTCCTGAAAACTGAAGCCCCATCCCTAAATGGCATGTCTATCGAAAGAATTGGACCTGCATTCAAATTCTAGCTGAATATCACAGTAATTTTTATCTTCTTTACCTAATAGGCCACTCATTGGTTATCTGAGAATATCCTGAAACACAGAAAGTCTGACAATAGTTAATAAGTTGACCTGAAAATTAGTGCCATGCAATTTTAAGATACCTATTTCCAGAGCCCCAGGACCACTGAGAAAGTAAGAGACAATCTGAGCAGCTGATGGGCAAGTATACAACATACATTTCTTAGTCCTACACAATTTCCAGTGTCAGCATGTTGCAACCACACAACAAATAATTATGTAGCATGGACACTGTGGTAGCAAATAGAGATGCAAACTCAGAATTCACAACCAAGTGGGAGAGATTGGCATGCAATCTCTAATATATGGAAATATCAGAAAGATGATGTTTACAAAGTGCATAGAGCACATATGCAGAAATGACAGGAGGAGGGTGAGGTCAGAGATCAAATTCTCTTTAGACTTGCTGCACGTCTATTTTCTATTTGACTTACACATTTTCTTTTCCCTTTGTACACATATACCTTTTTTTCTAGAATCTATTTTTCCAACCAAAGATAAAACTGTTGAGGATTGGACTGTAAGGACAATATCAATAAATGTTGGTGAGAATAACTGTTCCTCTGATATCGCCAAATAGCTGACTTGCTGCCAGCTGGACTGTTTGTCTGTGCTTGCTCTTTTTATCCATGCGCCTAATCTATAAAATGGCCATCATGGAATCCCCTTCATACTTTATCTGAGACCCCACACCAGATACTGCAAGGATCTGCAAGAAGATCATTCCCTGCATGACTTGAGCAAGCAAGGTATGGTTCAAACTGCAAGGGTAGGTCATGTCATTTTCACATCTCTGAAGCTAAAGGTAGGAAAAAGAATGAGTCAACCCCATACATTCTTCCTTTATAAGAAGTTGAGATCAAGTAGTATAATCAAATGCTCAGAGGCAGTCACTTGCCCCCACCCTTCTTGGGTTAAATTACAGTATTGAATCTCCTCTTTTGGGAAATAAAGTAGTGCACATTGCAAATGAGAATTACCTGGGAGAATTACTGATGTTTGGGATGATCTTGATTTAATTGGTCTTAAAATAATAAATGCCCTGGGTGCTTCTAAGATGCAAATGACATTGAGAATTGCTGATCCAATAGAAAGAGCATGCCCCTACAATAAGATCATACCTACAAAGCTCCTACAATCTTAGGTTCAATAATATTAACAGAAGGTATAGTTAACCAAAGGAAGTGATAGTTCTAGTGAACTGTAGAATAATTGGGCCATATTTGGAATCTGGGGGAAATTCTGAAAATGGAGAAATTGGGAGTATATTCCAATGAAGTAACGAAAAGATCACAGGCCAGATTGCTAAGGAGATTTAGTTGTAAGCTTATTGGGCAAGTCTCCTCATCTCTCTGACCCTCAGATTCCACTCTTGAAAAATGAGGAGTATTCTAAAGTCTTCTGAAGACCAATTCAACTATAAAATTCTCTCCTTTTTTGATTCTAGGACACAAATCTCCCAGTAGGACAGTAAGATCATACTGTGAATGATCGGAGTGGGATGTGAAAGCTGTCTTTACATGTATGTAGGAAGGCATCAGGAAAAATAGGCATTAGTTAGCTTGACTCTACCCTGGAGGGCATAACCAGCCCCAGTCAGCTGGGTTCTGAGGAGGCAGCTCTCCGTTTAATATAACAGAAATGCTGTGATTGGACCTAAGACGAGAATCGATTTTAAATAGTAATGAGCTCCCTGTTGTGAGAAGTATTCCAGAAAAGATTTTGTGCCCTTATTTTTCACTTCCCTCCAGTCACAATCTGTGAACTCCTCGAGGTCAAAAGCTTTGCATTATACCTCTGTATCTTCACTGGATAAAATTGTACCTGGAGCCCAGTATATGTCCAGCAAGGGCTGGTGGAATGTCAAAAATATTTTACAATATGACATGGGGGCCAATCAATCAGAATGGACACTGACATCTGGCCCTGCTCAGCTGGGTGATAGCTCTTTAGTTTTTGGATCCTGGGAGGTTCAGGAGGGACAAGAATGATAGCGGGGCACGGGGATGAGTTTGCAGTAGTGGTTATTTTTAAATGTTAGTTCTTTAACACCATCATGCTTACCTACGCATATTGGATAAACACTGGTCCTAGAATGAATCAATAAAGGCTACAGTGGAGAAACAAAAATGGTAGATTTGGATTCTAGTCCTGCTCTGCCATTAGCTGGTTGGGAGAAGGTCAGTACTATTAGTCCCCTCGACCTCAGTTTCCTCCTCTATGAAATGAGATCATGCCCTAAGGTATCAATCACCATGAGACTTGCAGAAAATAACAGATATAAAGTTACATTGTAAAGTTAAACAATTCTATTCAAATACTGGTCTTGATATTATTAAGTATGATGTGGATATTTAAATGACTCCCTCCAGATGCAGTCTAATTCTACCACCTTTATCTTATCTCTTAGGTCCACATTGCATCTTCATCTAAGAAGTGAGTGTCTAGTTTCCACTCCTGCTTATTCTCACCCTAGCCCCACTCTGGAAAGGGCTCTTCTCTCCAGTGGCTTCCCCTGATGCCACTGTGGTTGCTAAGCAACAAGGAGCTAAGCAGGAGCAAAATATAATTGTCCCAAGGAAGGGAATTCCAGGTCTGACAACGACTGGATTGTAGTTTTGGAATCCTTGCCTTCCTGGCTGTAAGAAATTCACTAAAGGAAGCTTTCTTGGCACACGGTTCCTGGTGTGGATGCTCCAAGACAGCGGCTTTCAACTACTTGAAAGGCAGCAAGGTGGAGGGAGGAGTGTTCTTCAGGGTTTTCATTTTCTTGGTTCCCTGATGGATTTTTTGTCACTGTGACTTTAGAATGCCCCAATTCCACAGCAAGATTTGTACTGCTTCCAATTCCTAAAAACCTTAGGAGCCCAGTTATAAGAAGTTTATGTTTATATTACTGTGTATGGAGCAGGAGCCAGAAGATTCTGAAAGAATACAACGGGGAGAGCCAGGCTCTTCATTTCCCTCAATGAAGATAACAGGCAGAGGAATGCAGAGAAAGGTGCTGCAGGGATGGCTTGTCTAAATTGACGGGGATGTACTGAAAGGATACAGGGGAGTCTCATGGAAGGCAGATATAGGAAGTAAAGCCTTGTGGAAACCAGGCAGTTGCCAGACAGCTCTTCTCTCTCTCTTCCTCTTCGAGGTCACAGTGACTCTTCCCTGAGCTTCTCTCCATCTATCTGTTCTATCCTTTCAGAGCCAAATATTTCTCTGTAAGATACTTGGTTTTGCTCCTTCACAATTTTGTCATTATCTGACTTTGGTTTCCCCTACCCTCCATAACAACCTCAACTACAATCCTTTTGTGTTCCATTTTCTCATAGAAAAATATCTGATTGCCTCCCAGTACATCAAAGGTGCACTCTTAGTAGCTATGACTAGGCCAAGGGGCTGGTACACACATGACCCTATAGAATTAAGCATTTCTTCAGGAGGATTATGGAGAATGTGCCAATAGTGGGGCATGGGCTGGACTGGCACTCCAGGTATGTTTAAAATGGAGAGCTAAAATTCTCAGCCAACTTACATGTTTCCAACATCAAGGTCATTTTGCAATGTGGGGAGAACTTGAGCTTTGAAGTTAGACAGGCCTGGGTCTGACTCATTCTGAGGAAAACTAGGCAAGCTACTTCCCTGAGCTTCAGTGTCTTCATCTGAAAAATGAAAAAGCAAAAAGATAGCATCAGCTTTTTAGGGCTTGAATAAGAATTAAGTGTAGTTAAATGAAATAACATATGAAAAGCACCTACGTGGCCAAGATTATGCTAGCTGCTGTAAGAGTACAGGAGATACATTGTGTGTGTTTATCAATAAATTTTCATTGGGAATCTACTGTATTTGACTTATATTTGCTACCATATAAAAACTATTAAGATATGTCCTTTACTTGTGAAAAAGATCCATGCAATGTTAGAACCAGAATCATTCCACTCCCTTCATTTCTTAGTTGAAACTAAAGAATATAAGGATTATGGCTTATTCTTAACCTTTCCCAATGCCAGCTCTAGCTATTAACGGCAGGAGAGTCCTTTGTATACAGTTCTTCCCTACCCTCTCACAGGTTACAATCAATTTTAGCAGATAAGATTACATGTGAAACAGTTTTAAAAAAAGAATAGATAGTACAAAATAGTTCCTGCTACTGAAAAATACGCAGATGCAGAAAAGATTGCCTCATAGGAAAGAAATTTGGTGAGATGATCTTTCAGGTGTTGTCCATCCATATGATACCATAAAATTGAGTTGAAAATAAAAAGATCCAAGTAAGCTATAGCTAAAATAGAACATTTTATGGCAACTTGTAATTCCCGGAAAAGAAACGTAGGACAGAGAGAGAAAGCTGGGTAGTCCAATCTGGGTAACTCTCTTTTACCATGGAATACTTTATAAGCATGGAGAATTGTCAGCCCATTATTGCTAAGTGAAGTTGGTTCTCGGCTTGACCAATGTCATATAAGCATTAGAAAAACCTAATACTTATATGGGGAGGACAAATTTTAGGATAGTAGGAGAATGGCCATGGGTAAACATTAATTTGAACCCTGTTTCTTTGCCAATGGGTTTATTCCAGGCTCTGGGACTGGAATCCACAGAATTGCTCTTTGTCTCTTGATAGTTAAGCTATTCATGTCAGTGTACCTATCAAACATTGTATTATAGATCTTCATACTTGATCGATCTTCAAAAATGTCATTTGGTTTAACCCCAGTGGCCGATGATCCAGCACTAAGGCCATAAAAAACTGAACCAGCTGAGGAAGCTAGGACAAAATATTCAATGCTACACACCCAGTAGTTAATGGAACTGGGCTTTAAAGCTCCATAGTCTAACTCTAGAGTCCATCCTCTTATCTACAGCTCCATACAACCATTCTATTGCAGTACTACCTAGCTAGAAAATAGCACAGACACCTGGATGTCCCTCCATTACCTCTTTAGAATGTATTGAATGCGCTTGTTGATTTCAGCCTTCTAAACTAAATAAATCACAGTAACACTGAAACTTCAGATTATGGAGCTGGCAGGTTAGAACTCATTTGGACCAAGTAATTCGTTTTGGAGATGAGAGAAGACTGAGAACCAGAAAGATAAACGGACTTTCTCAAATTTTCATACAGGTGACAAAGCCAGATTTAGAAATCAATGCATTGGGCTGCAGTTTCTAGGGCCTTTCCCTTTATATCCAGATGCCAGGCCTTACTTATACCCTCTGTAGACCAGCTTAGATTAGGAAAAAGAGAACTGGAAACTAGGAGGTTTAGCAAATGGGCACCCCAATAAGCCTTCAAGACATGTTCTCTTTGAGAAAATAATCTGGCACATATTTTTGTGATTGTCCATTTCTCCTCTGAATTGTGGCCCAAAGGAAAGAAAATGGGGTTGAATGCTTTACAGTTAGACTGATATTCTCTCAGCAATTACTTAAATTTTTATCTTGTAATAATTGATAATAAGATATATTAGTGGAAATAATAAAAGAAAAAATATTTTGAAAGGTTATGAGAGTGATATGTATGAACTTATATATGGAGTATTTCTAAAAATCATTGGCATTTTATAAAGCAAAATCTATGTCATATATTCACAGTGAAGGATATAGGATCCATCCCTCATCCATCCATCCATCCACTCATATTGCAAGACACTGGGTATAGGGCATGATGACAGGCACTATGAAATGTATAAAGAAGGGTAAGATACTATCCCAGCCAGGGAGACATCCTGCATCTAAATAGGAGCTCACAATATTTAGTTTCAAGTCTGCAAAGAAGTTGATTGAAAATGATTCTGAGTTCAGTCAGAAGTGATGACCAATACAGTAATTTGTATCTTTGCTTATCCATACCCTTAATTAATTTTATCAAGGTCATTGGCTTCTGAACGTCTCTCATGGTACTATAAGTGAATGACTTCCCTTATAGACAACAGTACTCATAATTATTGATTATATTATCTATAATCAATCTGTATCATTTACTATTTAAAATTATAAGAAACTGATGTGCAGGAAAAAAAGTCCACAAGGCCCAATGTTTTACAATTAAATTATATATGTGTATGTGTATATATGTATACCTATATACATACATACATATGTGTCTGTGTGTGTGTGTGTGTATATATATATACTTTTTTCAACTTCTCAACAGTCAATTTCTTCCCTCTAAACAAGGAGATAACATGTGTAAAATACTGAGCACAGTGGCTGATACATAGGACAGCAAGTACACAAATGGGAGTGGTTTCCATGTTGTCTTACCTATCCAGATTATCTTTCTCTATTTTCTGTATGAACTATCATTTCTTTGAGTCACTCAAAATTCTCCTTGTGACGGTACGTTATCCTTTGGAAATTACTGCTATCTGCATCTAATGCTTTAATCACTGGAGCAACCTGTATATGGTTACAGAGTTGTGATACATAATGCAATTATCTGTAACCAATAGATCCAAGTTTGAAAGAACAAAGGAAAAATGAAATGAGCAAATTGATAAGATTTGCTTTTGTTTAACCTTAGTGCATAAGATAAAAAATCAGCTTGTTTATATTATGCTATTCTTCGAATAAGGGTGCCTCCCTCTGAAAGTGATGATGGAGCCTTTTCTCTATCATGGAACACAAGAACGATAAAAGGCAATTATATCTCTAAGGATTCATGTATTTATTAGCTGTGCAAGGTAGATGTGAAAAGAGTCAGAGCTTAGTGCTACATGTGTTCAGAAAGAATGGCAAACTCTGGGGGGAGAGTCCCCTGAAAGTAATGGATCAGCCATATAAGCAGGGAAAGCTTCCAACAGTAATACCAATGTTTAGTCACAATTGCAGTAAAAGGGTCAAAGATAAAACTGTGGATGTGCTGACAGGAAAGCAGAGCATGGTGCCAGTGATGCTAGGACAGTAAAAGCTCTGTAGGTAGCATTTGAGAAACCTGTTCATGGCCTGGAAAAAGGAAGAGATTGTCAGAGTAAGGCAGGGACCCAGATCTGACAAAGGGGTACAAAGCAATTCAGGTCATTAGAAATAGCGGTCACAGCAGAGATTAAAGAAGACTTGGAGTCCTCTGAACACACTATAGAGTGGTGATGTTTAAGAAGTTATCTCTGTCTCTGCAATTCAAGTGGAAGGACCCTGGTGGCTAGAATGGAGGCCCTGTGGGGAAGTGAATCATGTCCAATGATCAGTACAGGAACAGACTATGCTGGCAGGAAACCAAATATTCAACACCAGGGCATGTTAAGCTGCTCCAATATTACTTGCACAATGACCAGGTCCGAAGCATCACCTTATTGGTTCAAGGGGAGAATGAAGAGACTAATTAAGTTCTTCCTTAAATCAGATTGCTTTGATGCCTGGAGTGGGGATGAACTTTTATGTGGAAATCAATGTGTCTATTTTAGAGAGGTGAAGAAGAAAAGACACCAGCAGAAGAACTGAGGTGGTAGGGTGAGAGATGTTTCTAAAAATGCCCTTATATCTTGTAAGGACAATTTTCATTTATATTAGAAAACAGCTTCTACTCAAGGTCCAGCTTTTAGTTAACTGGCTTAAAGAGCAAATAAAGAGAAATCTGTTAATTTGGAAAAAAATCAGAATTATTTTATCACTTGTATAAATACAAGTGTTCTCTCTTGCCTACTATATTTTAAGTCAATCAGGAAGAGAAACAAGCACTTTGCTTAAGCAATTTCAAAATATTTATCAGATATCAACTACTGCTAGAAATTTTTCTTGCCATAGATTTTTCTTTCGTTGCACTTCTTCCCAACAACTGATATGCCCACCCAACAAGCTTTTGCATAAATTATTTTCCATATTTATCTCCAATTCCTTTCTACAGTGCTTAGATCATATACTTGTCTGCCTACCCCTTTAAATCCCCAAGGAGAGTCTGCCAGAAACATGAGGCTCTACCTGACCACACAAAGAATCAGGAGACTTGGCACTTGGTGGGAAAGAGAAGGCCAGAGAGTAAGGGCAGGCCAGCTCAGGACATTCAAGAATCTTGTCCAGGGCACACAAATGTTATAATCACCTTCTATAGCAGTAGGGATTGGATTATTTGCAACCTCCCGCCAGGCCCTTCCATACCCATACTCTCTTCTACTTTACTGATAATTCCAAGCTCTCTCTACACATTTCTGTTGGCTAAGCAAAACTTAATGTTAAGGTTTAGGATGAGTTCCAGTAGGCTTTTAGTTACATGAAGGAATTAGATAGATTTCCACTCCCGGCTATAATGGAGTGTCTTGTATCATACCAACCTGCCTGCTGAGAACAAAGCACATCTGTTTGAAGGCATTTGTTAGCAATCACGGAAGCCAAAACATGAAGTACCAGGATACCCAAAAGAAGGAAAATACATTGATGAAAGCCTGATATTCTGCACTGTTTCTTTCCTCAAGACATTTGCTGATTCAGAAGTCACACATGGAGCAGGAATTTGAGAAACCAAGTAGAAAGTAATAGCTAAAAGGCAGAACAGCTCAGTAGGGTCTGACAATATTATGAGGCTGGTAAGATAAAAAATGTAGTTTAGAGCTTCTAAGGCAGCCAAGACTTGAAGGCCAGAGTCACAGAGAAAAGTATAACAGAGAAATAAGCTCTCGTATTGCTGTTCCTTTTGAGGAATGTGATGATTCCTAAGCAGCATGTTAGCAAGAAGTTGAGATGTCAAGGAGAAAACACACTAAGGGACTAAGAACCAAAAAGAGCTTGCTGCAGCCAAAATTAAAGAAAGAAAAATTTTATAGAACAGGACCCATAAAGAAGGAAGAGTTCTGGTACATAATTCCAGGCTTTCACTTGGAATTGGCAAAGGCCCTAATCTTAGGAGTAAAGGTAAACCAAAAAAAGGTAAGTCTTACAATGAAAGAGGCTCAGCTCTAAAATAATTCAATATCTGATCAAATTAAGGTGAACTGCCTATAAGAATAAAAAGTACATTCTTTGTGGGGGAAAGTAACATCAATCAAAACTTCTGTAATTTTTATGCACGATGTTTGACATTACATCAAAAGTTAGTAGGCAGTCAAGGATATGGATAAAAGAAAAAAAAAAAAAACTAGCAAAAGTTGATCCAGATTGTTGAGTTACCAGTCATAAACTGTAAGGTAATTGTGCTCAATACATATTTTTTTGAAGTTGCAGAATTTTACCTGATCCATACTTTCCATTCAAAAAAAAAAAAAAATAGAAATTCTACAAGAAAAATCTCAGTGACAGAAAGTAAGGTGTCTATAAATAGATTTAATGATAATTGGATACAACTGAAGAGAGGCTTTGTAAACTGGAAGTCTGGCCAATAAAAGCACAGACTAAAGCACAGAACAATAGAGAATGTAGGAAAGATATGTACGGAGCATGAACTATATAGCCTAATTTAACATATAGTAAAGGATTTTAAAGTTCAGAGAATGATCTATGACAAAATGGATTAACTAGAAATAACAAAGAGATAACCCAGAAATAATGTAAAATTCCATATGTTTAGAAATTAAACAATATACTTCTGAATGACTCATGAGTCAAAGAAGAAATCACAATGATAGATTAGAGCTAAATAATAACTAAAATACAACATACTGAAACTTTTAGAATGCAGCCAAAGTCATCTTGGAGTGACATTTATAGCCACAAATTTATGCAATAGACGAGTATAGCCACAAATTTATGCAATAGACAAGTAGATCCTGGAAGATCATTGATCTCATTATCCATCTGCAGAAGTTAGGAAAAAGAATGGCAAAATAAACCTATACAAGTAAAAGGAAAAAAACAATAAAGATAAGAAGTAATCATAGCATAAATTAAGAATACTACAAATATACAGTAAATTAACAAGTTCACAGATGGCGTTTTGAAAAAGGTTACATAGTCTCTTATACATTCACATGTTGGCTCATGATTCATAAGTTTAAAGTAATTTTTCCAGGTAAAATATACCTAGGTACTCTTATCTGCTTATCTGCATGCATGCATGTATTTCTGAGACGCTTTGAGTTGTCGTTTAAATGGAAAAATATATAGCTTTGGGTTTGACAAAAAAAAATTGTTAATGAGCTCATTTCAAATTACGTATGTTTGGGTTTACATATATGTGTGTAATATTCTTAAATTCATATATATATACATGTATTTGTGAATAAAATTTCAATGAAAAATTTTGCATTTTTAATGTGTTGGGTAATGGAAATAGAGCAGAAAAAAGATAGATATATAATCCTGGCTTGTCTCAAATTTTAGTCTAATGGTAATGCTTATATGGAGAAAGAGTAAAAGAAGAAATAAAAGGGAGGGAAGAAGGGGAGAAGGAAATCTTTCCTCATATGTCAGAGACAGAGGCAAGAGGAAATAATTATCTAAAACCAATCAGACTTTTAACAATTGTTTTCAACTTCATAAAACCCTCCATTTTCTATTACCTGGTTAATTCAGATTATCGATTTTGATTTTGTTTAAACTACATGTATCAGCTCTTTCCTACCCTATTTTACTTTATTTTGTAAACTAAATTTTTTATAATTTTATATAGTCCCCTAAAATCTCCATTTGAATAATTTGCATGATTCTCAGAGGAAGTATTCTGAATGAAGTAATGGCTCTTAACATGGTATTAGGTGCAGACTGAACACTGGATAAATATTTGTAGTAAATAAATATTTGATTACATTTTATGATCTTAAATGCTACATAAGCTACTGAAAGTTTAAGGACTTGGAAATTAAAATAAAAATTTAAAAATACATATATACGTCATAAATACATATTTGAAAAGTCAGGAAC
>NW_006442107.1:7492849-7515197 GCF_000325575.1 Pteropus alecto
AATACTGGAGCCCAACTAGACTTATTTTTCTATGCCACTGATTATCCCATGTTGTTTCCCACGTCTTTCCCTCCTCTGCTCTGCCTGCCTATGAATGTCAGCTTTCTCTTGGGTCTTGATCAAGCCTCAGCTCCTCCCAGAAGCCTTCCACTGAGCCTTTATCCTCTAAAGAATCACTGAACTTTCCATTTTTATCACTTATTGGCTCTTCTAACTTTCTACTTGTTTCTCTAGGTATCTTTCTTCACATGCATGTTTTGTCTCTAACTGGAAACCCCTCAGTGAGGAAACATCCATACAAGATGTTATGGGAAACACAAGTAAAACACATATCCTCCCACCATGTGTACACATTGAGCTCTGATGGCTTCTGGTCCAGTTGTTGCCTAGTTTGTAATAGGACTTGTGGTAAATACTACTGGTTGTGCCTCGATATCAATTCACTCATTAGTCCCCAAAATAAAAGAATCTCCACATTTTTATGAACACAGAAAATAAAGATTATACTTCCAAACTTTTTTGCAGCCAGGTGCGGCCAGGTGATTCTGGTAAATGTGATGGTAGTAAAAGTGGTGTGTGAAATTTCAGCACATGTCTTTCCTGGCATTCCTTTTCTCTGTTCTAATACTAGAATGTAAATGCTGCCATCTTGGACCATGAAGTTGACACCATGCATGATAAATCAACAAGGAATCTGACACTTGGAGCACTGTACCAGTCCAGAATTTTCTACCCAGATTTTACATGAAAAAATATTCTCCTGTGTTTCTGTTAGTTGTAGGTTTCCTTTACATACTGCATAACCTAATTCCAACTAATTAGGGCTCTTCATCAGGATGTAATACTAATATTCCTGTACCTCAATTAGCTCATAGTATAATAATAATGACTTCTCAGTATTTAATGATCACATTAGACCAAGGCAAGCTTTTATTGTGCTTGAATATCAAAGTCAGTGCACATATATTTTTGAGTGGTTCTTTGACTAGGAAGAATTTATATTATTATATGGTCCTTCCTAGCACAAATTATCTGCCTCATCAAATAAAATGACTAGCTATAAACTGATTTCAACGTATTAAGATACTGTCACCAGACGTTTCCTGTTAAAATATTAGTTTGTGCCTAAAATGATTATACAACTCTTATATTTTGGGTTAACGTCCCAAAGGGTCTAACATTGGCATATAGGAAATAGCAATTTTAATTTTACTTCTAAAGTAAAGTTTTAGTTCTAGAGTAAAGATAATCAATAGTTAGCTGAAGACATATCTCTTATGACAAAGTTTCTATGGTATAAATCATGAATTAATCTATAGCGTATGGGGTAACATTGAAAAGAAGATTTTAAGCAACATAAGACCCACTCCTGAGAATTCCTAAAATTGTGAGGGGCTTCTCATTGCAGCTTCCCAGGCTCTGCACCTTTTCCCAGAGTCTTTGTTCAGTTAATATTTTTCTTTCTTTTATGTTCCCCGTGGTCTAATTACTCTGCTTTTAAAGGGAAAACTAGTAATTGTATTAATTAATCCATCTTAGACTGTTAATGACAGCCTTGTATACATGTAAGAGTGTCCTCCCTTTCACTGTATGTCCCCTACAGTGGGAGTACAGAGCTCCAGACCTGTCCTAATATGGTCAGTAGGGGAGGTTATAGTGTGGGAGTATTTTCTTGGAATAGTTCTTGGAGTCCCACCTCTTTTTATATGCTTTAGAAGAATTCCTTGGGAAAACCAATATTGAGAGGGGAAGAAAAGGGGTAAAACTGAGCCAGTTAAAACTTAGGCATCTGGCCTCATTATTCAAGAAAAACATTGATTTGCATCAACCTGTAAGAGGACAAACAATAATTTGAAGTGATCCAGCCACAGTCCTGAACAGGGCAAAAAGGCTTCTGGAGATCCCTGGCTCACTTGGGTTTGTCATATAACAAACAAACAACCCCCAGGTCGTGGTGGAGGCTATGTGGTTACTGAAAATGATGGGGAACTTGGGAGTTTGTGCTGAACTCCCTCCAACATTTACCTTTTGTATTTTAAACTCGCAGCTACTCTAAAAAACAAAGATGAGTAAAGATATTCTGAGTGAATTGAAGACTTGAAGATAATGATGAATTGCTATTCTATCCATGTGTCATCTTTAATTTTTGGGTGAATATCATTTGTATTATATGATCTTTATAAAGATTGAACTAAAATAATTCATCTGTGAATTTCCCCATATTTATTCGCATCTCAGGGAAACTTGTCATAATAGAAAGAAGTTCTGTAGGACTACACAGATCCAAATGTCAATTTTGTTTCAGACCCTTTACTAATTGTGTAATCATGGGCTTCTTATTTAACATTTTTGAGATTCAACTTTCTTTTCTGTAAATAACATCCACTTTCATCACAATTACAAAGTTTAAATAATGAAGGATAGACAAAATATGTTAGCACACTGCTCCTTTCCAAGCCCATTATAATGTGTGAATCTCAACCCAAAGCCATTTGGAGCAGGTGCAGAGCTATCCCTTTATTCTGTGACCAACCCACCAGCCAGGACCATGCGAAGACACTGGTGATAATGTCAGGAGTTTCCGCCACAGTTCTGAGGCTGGAACATCCAAGATCATCATCTTTAAACGTAGAATTGTGGTGAAAACAGACATTTCTCTGGGCATATCTAAGCCTCAGCTTGGTGAGGGATAGAGTGCAAGGTCTCATGAGGTTTCATGTGTCCTATAATTCTTTGCACAGCAAGCTTTTGCCTTTGTTATTTTGTTCAAGCCACTGCAGCAGATCTGACCCAATTTAGCTGTCACCATTTCCTCCTTGCAAAAATGAAGCTCAGAGAAGGCCAGGGCTATTGTGCTACTTCCATAATTCGCATAATGTCGCCTGCCTTCTCTCGTCTCCTGAGGATCTTAGGGCCCAGCTTTATCCAGGCCCTCTCAGTAGCCAGTTTGTGTGGAATCTCAGGGTTCTTTTATTTCTGCTTGTCATTGTCCAACCAATGAGCTAACTCAGTGTTAATTGCAACAACTGGTTGCCTATTCTGTGTGACATGAAGGTCTCCCTCAAAAAGTTTCCTCTTGGTCTCCACAGTGACCTATATTTCCGTTTGAGTCAAGCCTCAGACCCTCCAGAAGGCATCTCATAGTTGAAATATATAGATCACCGGGAGAACACTAAAGGGTGGGGCAATTCACACAGTAGCATCCAACAATCAGTACACTGGCACAAACTAGTTATCAGATTAGCTGTCTATATCTTAGGAAATCTGGAAGTCAAACATAACTGGGGAGGAGCAGGATACAAGACTGGCAATGGTTAGATGAGAGAGAGAGGGAAGGAAGACATCTGAATTTTAGAGCTCAGTCACAGGTGAGTCTCTGCAGTGGGACAGGTGGAGGCAGTATCAGCATAAAGCTATCAATTTCTGGAGGAAAGGACCCTAAAGATACCAGTTTAGTGGTTAATCATGGGTGGTAGGAATAAGAACAAATGCTCCTTTCTTCTTTGCACTTTTCAAATTTTCTAAAAAATATAATATGACAAATGCCATTAGAAAGGAATTCACCATACTCTATAGGGATTTTACAGGTTGACTATGACTCGATGACCTTTGCGGGTGAAAGGAGGAACAGAGTGACTGTCACAGGTATGGTTATAGCGTATGTAGGCTTCACTGCCTTCTCCATTGTTTCCTTATATTATTGTCACCTTTATTTGTGTGCCTCTCTGACAAATGCATGTTTATCATTCCACTTTCACCTTTTGGTCCCATTTTTCACCCTTTGAGATGTCCTTGCTTTGGCATGACACCCTCATTCCACCTTCTCCAGCAGCACCCATAATACAATCATGGTTATTTAATTAAAAGACTGTTCAGAGAACATTTCTTTTTCCTGGGAGAATATCCCTACATCCATAGAGTGAAGCTGAGACTTAGCCAAGTTTTAGTGATTCGGTGCAAGTATGACCCTTGGCCAGAGATCTATAGTTAACCGATTCATTTAATGCCTCACCATCTTCTTGCTCTGTATAGACACAAGTCGTCTGAACCACCTTGATCAGACAATTCTGGTAAAAAATATATTTGATAAAACAAAACTAGTGAAGCTGTCTACACGGATCCAAACCTCCTTTCCACCTTCTGCGGCAAATACCTGAGGCTATGCATTTCTGACTGGCAGTGATTTGGTCAATCATGTTACTGCAGTTCGATTCAGGTTAACTAAAGGCAGCCCAATCCAAAATGATCAATTAAGCCAGGATGCCGAAGACATGAACTAAAGTTCTAGCCTGGATACCAGATATCTAGACCTTTCCCATTCACTGTTTTCTCATCAATAAAATAAGGATAAAAGTTCTTGCCTACTTAATTACTGAAGTTACCGTCAGAATCAAATTAGTTGTGAATATTGCAGTCCTCTGAAATTTAAAGTGCTGTGTATTTAGATGGCACATTTGTCAATAGACTGGCCATTGCAGGAATCTAAAAAGATCAATTAAGATCAATCAAATCAACCAAGCCTCAGAAGGAGAGAGAGCTGTTTAACATGTAAAAACAGCCCGTTTAAGGGCCATCCCTGGTGTCTAATTTGCCACTTTTCCCCATTTTTCCTCCTCTTTAGCTCTGGAAACATTGCAAGTGATTTCCATCTGATTTAGGAAAGTAATGGAGCAAAGAGACTATCTGTAAACATAAAGAATACAATGGGAAACATTATGTGTGTATATAAAGAAAGAGAAATAAAACCAGGCGAAAAAACTTTACAGCTTGTCTCAAAAGAATTATAAAATTAATGGATGAAGGGTGTGTTGTTACATTTTTATATTTACATTTTGCCAATGGAAGGCCTCATAACATTTTTACTGTACCTGTAGATTTGGCTCTTCTGCTTGTCACGTGGATTGAAAGCTGAGCCTCCAGAATTAGGGACTGCTGGGATGTAAGCCGATTCCAGGGATGAAAGAAAGTTCAAAATGGCAATGGGCCAGCCTTCTTTAGCATCTTTGCCTGGCACAGAGATGAGCAGGTGCATGACATCAGGTCTGATTGGGCTGCTGATGCCCAGGCTTCAATCAGACTCTCTTAAAGATGCTCTTCTTGGGAGTACATTGTCCACCCTCCTTCCTCCTCATTTGTATTCCATCTTAAAAAAGGAAACCAAATCAAAACAAATCAAATGTTGATTAATATGACCTCGTGATTCCCACCAATCTTGGTGCCTATTCTTTATTGCTCTGACATTATCATTGTAAGGCTTTTGAATGATTGCTGACTTAGTGTTGAACCTATATCTGAAAGAATTTTGCTTCTGCATTGCAAAGTTGATTAATTTGTTTATCCAGTTTGCTATGAACTGAATCGTCTATGCCCAATATTCATATGTTGCAGCCCTAATCCCCATTGTGACTGTATTTGGAGATAGGAATTTTAGGAGGTAATTAAGGTTTAATGAGGTCATAAGGGTGGGTACCTAACCTGACAAGATCGGTGACCTTAGAAGAAGAGGCGGAGGACAGAGATCTCTCTCTCCACCATGTGAGGACACAGCAAGAAGGTGGCTGTTTGTAAGCCAAGAGAGTTCTCACCAGGAACCAAAGCAGCTGGCATCTTGACCTTGGACTTCTCAGCTTTCAGAACTGTGAGATAATAAATTTCTGTTGTTTAAGCTACTGCAGTCTATGGCATTTTGTTATGCAGCCCAAGTTGTCAAAGATATAGTTAAACTGACTCGGTTTATTTGTTCTTAATTAAGAATGATCAATTTGGCTACTGAATTGTAAAGTTATTTCTGCTTCCCAAACAAGCTAAATACTTACCTACTCAGAAAACAAAAGGATGGGTAATAATTGATTCTGTACCTTGATATCCAAAGAGGTCACCTAATTTTACAATGTTTGCCCAACAATGATTGTCAAGCTAGGCTTAGCACCAGGGCCTGCTGAGTCATATTCTAGTGTGCTTGTCACTATGCCACAAACCTACACTACACCATCAAATCCAGAGGCTGGTTTAAAGTTCCGAAATTATCTGTACAACCATGACTTAAAATCCAGAAACTATAATGAGAGAATTGATGAATATGACTATGTTAAAAAAAAATTTCTGCACAACTAAAACAAACAAACCAAAACTTTGCTATAAGAAAAGTCAAAAGGCAAACGACAGACTAGAAAAAAGTACTAGGCAACTCATATCACAGACTAAGAACCTAACAGGAAAATGGGAAAAGTGAATGAAGAGATAGTTCACAGTTAAAGAAATGTAAACAATTTTTGCATATATAAAAAATGCTCTCTACATCCCTCATAATAAGAGAGATGCAAATTTAAATTTCACCGAAATGTTATTTTTCACCTATCACATTGGCACAAATCCAAAAGTTTAATTATATATTTTATTGCAAGGAAATATATCTCATTCATGGTGAGAGGGCAAATTAGCACAAGCCTTTTGTAGAGTAAGTTAAACAATATCCAAAATTATAAGCATATATCCTTTTTGATCCAGACTTTTATTTATGAGAATAAATAACATAGCTCTCACAAGTGCAAAATGACATTCGTCCAAAGTTATTTATTTCAGCATTGTTTGTAAGTAAACAACTGGCAATAACCAACGGTCCATTAATGGGAGATTGCTCAAATGTATCGTGGTATAATCAACAATGGGATACACTGAAACCAGGAGAAGAATGAAAATCACCCTATGTAGTGACAAGAAAAGATCTCCAAGGTATATTGTGAGCTAAAAAACAAAAAGCAAAAAATAAATATTCTGCTAACTTCCAGAAAAGAAATACTTATAAAGACCTGAGTAAATGCTGGAAGATATACAAGCTTGTCAATCAGTGGCCTAAGTGGATGGGTGGGTATGGGACCAAAGGAAGGGATTGAAACTTCTGACTCCACATTTTCTTAAAATAATTTTTTTGAACCATATGACTATATTACATTTCACAATTAAATAAACGACAAAGAAAGAGAGAAGGAAAAAAATCTATGAGGGGAATCCAGAATTTCCCTCAGTAACCTGTGCCACTTTGTTCTATTTCTTGATGTGAAGAAGTCTTTCATTTTGGCTATTTTCAGTAGTTTTGGGGGTAATAACAACTTTATCTGGCAGTTTCAAAAATACATATAGAACAGTTATTCACCACATATTCTGAAAGTATAATATTCAAAAGAAATTTGGCCCAGAAACTGGAAAATACAATCCCAGGATAATCTTTCAACTGTTGACTATTTGTGACATGATATAATGGAAACAACACAGGCCATAGAGATGAACCACATTTGGGTTTAAATTTCAGGTCTGCCACTAACGAGCCTGTGTTCTTGAGTAAATACGTTCACTTCTAAGACTTCGGTTACTGCTCTTAAAGTTGGTCATAGAAGTAATATCCATAGTAGTAGTACTGCGTATCTACTGAAATCATTCAGATTAAAGATCTAACATTGGTAGATTTGTCATAGATGGTAGCTCTTATTAGGCAATTTCTATATTGACAGTCAATGTGAAAATTCTGCAAAGCCAGTAGGTATTAGTAAAGTAAAGCTAGTCTACAGAGGTTCGGCAACATCTCACCTGGCTGGAATTTCATTATTTCTAATCTTCCTTACTTCCAGAACACAGAAACAGAAAGAAGCAAACAATGGTTCTCAGTGGCAAAACAGATTTCACAATTATCTGTATGAAAGTGTTAACATTTGACTCAGAAAAGCCCCTTGAAAGCCTCCCCACCGCCCCAATCCCCAGAGAGATGGTTTGGCATGGATTTCATGGCAGGAGTAAGAACAGAATTAGAGATGGGACTGACATAGGATATGCTGCCCAGTGACAGTGACAGATCATGGCCTGAGAGAAGAGCTACATAAATCAAACCAAGAACTTAAGAATGTAGCAGTTGAGAACTTCATCTAGGAACACAATATCTACATACTCTAATAAGTTGTGACATTTCAGGCCAGGTCCACAGCGAGTAGAGAAGAATACTTTCATTAAAAATTGTTAAAAATAAATGTCGATGCTTAAATACCTACTTATTTAGGTAATTCATCTCTCTGAAATGATTCATTCCCTGTTTCGGGGTTTTTGTTTTTTGTTTTTTTTTCACCAATAGCTAAAATTTCACTGTGTTCAGTACCTAAAGGCTCATTAGAAATAGAAACTCTAATGGAAAAGTCTGGTCTGAGATGAATAAAAACATTTAAATACAACTTGAAATAAGAAAAGTGCACAATAAATGGGATATTGTTCTCATGTGCTCATGGAAACCCTGGTAAATAAACAGAACCAAGTTACCTGTCCTACCTTTGATTTAAGGCTTATGCATGCATAGAATAGAGCCTGTAATATTTTCCACCAGGATCTCCACTCGAGTTATTCCTACTTGTTTAGATTTTGGAAAATCCAAGTGCTGAACAATGACTTTTGCAAGTTGCAAATTGCTTTAAGGACAAACACTTCAGTTGTGTGTGTAACTTGGTAAATGATACCCTTTTTTGAAGCCATGGAACAGAGAACTTAATTCTTATTGAGCTTTTGTTTATAGAAACATAGGCATAATGAGGGGGTTTGCCCCCAAAACTTTGCTGCCATCCGCTTGGAATAACAACCCTCCTCCTCTGCAAAAGAACCACGAGAAATTCTGCCACATGTTCCAAACAAGCAGCAAACTGTCAGTGCACCCTCTGCATCGCATATTTTGTGGATGACATATGTGGTGGCTATGTTCTTTTGGGTCAACATGCCTCCTTTATTATGTAGAGTCCCAGTTACTCTGCAAACAGTCATGCCACTGCTGTAGCTGCTAACCAGAGAAACTGTAGGACCAGATTCAGGAAGTGTGTTTATAATGGAAAGTGACAAGTCACTTCTATTATTGTTATCATCATCATATAAACAAAATAATAAAGACTCAACTCATGCTTGTTAATTGAATTCCACTTCAAGAATAGAGTACTGATCCACATTTTCTGAGTTCCTTGAATTGATGTTGGTGATTGTATGTGTGGGGGGGACGAGGGTTGGTGGTGGGCAGGCAGGGGAGATGTAACCAGAATTATCTGGGAACTTTTTCCTAGTGTTCTTGCATATCTCTACGCCTTTCCCTTAATCCCCAATTTATGGGAATAAACTCTTGTAAGGAAAAAAAAACCTCAGATAATTGATATAATAATAAATATATAATATAGTGAATAATACATACAATAGCAAACGTGTTGAATGTGTTCTATGTGCGAGACACTCCTAAACTCTACCCTTTCCCATGGTTGTGACCTTTTCTCTGTGATTAATCACCGAATTGGTATTATAGTTAGGAAATTAACTGCAAGAGGTCATCCACATTTTTTTCCTTATCTCCCTGTGATGATGTTTCACATTTTCATGAGAAAAAAAATGGTGCACCAAAAGAATACTTTCTTGTGTACTATATGTGGCTTTGGATAGAAAACATTATCCTGAGCCTCAGTTTCCTTATTTATAGTACATAGAGATAATAAAATATTCTTTGTCTATATTGATATATAATAATAGAAATTATTATCATAGTGAGATGGTTAATTAAGTTCAGAGTATGAGTGAAAAGCAAGAAACTTAGGACTCCAACTAGAAATACAATTTTACAAACCAGGAGGGTTGAGCTGTACTTAATCTGGGCTAAAAATCATGAAGTACAAAGAAATATACAGTATTTCCTTCGTCCTATAGGTTTTCAGGAATAACATCCAGCATCATCTCAAGTACAGCAGAAAGAACTCAGTTCACATTTACATGTGGATTGGAAACATAAGAAGCTTTGATAGGCTTGCCAGGTGAGATAAGGTAATAGATCTGGAGCTTGAGGCTTTGCTGGTGCTGGCCAGAGGCAGAACTATGGGTCAAAGGAGATTGAGAAACAGGGCTATGTGGAAGGGGATTGAGACCAATCACAGAAAACCAACTTTTCTAGCTTATTTTCCCAAGGCATGAAGCCACCACAGTTACATAGCCCTGAACCACCCACTTTGAAAGCTGGGAAGTCTGTATCTTTCCCACCCGCCCCTCCCCAACCCCAAATGTCTATCATTAAAAGTAGATAAAAGTTGAGCCTGGGTGCTGTAATTAATACCAACCTGTCTGGAGGGCACCTCCATCACCCCACAGTCTTCCCATTTTTCTTAGATGCTGAAAAAATGCTTTTCACAGCTATGATGACACAGCCAGAAATATCACCTTTTGAAGACATCATAACTGTGAGATATGACACTCTTTTGGCTGTTAGAAAGTTATTTGCTGTGGCCATTAAATACAGCCTGTCACTCCCACTCATCTGAGCCATATTTCCTCCCTCCATAGATTATCTATAAATATAAGCTCAGGTACAAATAGAAATAATGAACATTCGTGGCTAAAGAAGACATGCACAGGCAAATCTCGCCAAAGGGTAGGCTTTCCCTCTTGTAATGGAGCAACTTTCCCCAGGAGTAGGCTCAGTAGATCCCAGAGGCCAGGTCTCCTGGAGGGGTCTCCAATGCTCAGGTCAGTGTGACTTCTCCAATATCCCAGTAATGCAGGGCCCATGTCTGAAAAATTCCAAGGATGTGCCAGACTGCCCACTTGATGGTCCAACTTACTTTGCTGCCAGCACTGCCCATGTGGTGGTCCAACCTACTTTGCTGCCAGCTAGTAATTAGAATGAGTTAGTGGTAGTAGCTTGTCCAGTATTTAACTCTAGCTAACGTGAATATTGGTAACAATGCATTACATTTGTGTAGATTCTACAATGGCCAAAGCACTTCATGGGCAGGTAGTATATTCATTTAATCAAATATATACAGGCATACCTCATTTTATTGCACTTCACTTTATTGTGCTTCACAGATGTTGCATTTTTTAACAAATGGAAGGCAAGACCCTCTACCAGCAAAAATATTACAACTCGTTTTATTACGATATTCACTTTATTGTGGTGGTCTGGAACTGAACCCACAATATCTCCAAGGTATGCTTGAATGATTTGTGTACCTATATTAATTATATACAATTAATAATCAATTAACATATAATTAAATATATATAATTAATATAGCAATGTAATATTAATTATAATACATCATACAATTAATTGATATATTAATTATACATAATTGATAAATGCAACACACATATATACATATATTTGTTATTTGTTGTTTTTCTAATCCAGGTGCTTTATTATTTTATGTGTGCTTAGCACTTTCATAGGAACCTGGTGAAATATAGAAAAATGTAGAAAATATGTAGCAATTTAGCATTAAACTAGAGCCAAAACCTTTACTCTATGCAAGAGTGAGAGAATAATACTGTATAATTAATGAAGATTACGTAGCACAAGTGACTAATTTTTAGGTGTTTGCAGAGAAGGGTGATCAACAGTTAGTAGGGATTGATAGGACTTTAGCTCAGCTCTGAGAATGCGAGATCTGCAAAGGGCCTTTATCTGGATTCTAAAAAATGGGATCTCTGTAGTGTATTCAGCAGGTTACCCCAAGGGGTGAGTCAAATGATGAGAAAACAGGAATATTCCCAACATGTATGGGAGTATGTGCTGGAAGATAATATAACGCTTGAATTGTTTGTAAGACTTTTCACACTGAGGTTAATAACCTTGGGAAATTAGGCTTTAGCAATAATTTGTAGATTTGTATAATACTGTGATATTGTGATTTCTCAGGATGATCTACAAGTCCAGAAACTTTATTTGTTCACAAGGGCTTATGTTCAATATCCTTAAACATATTCTCGCCTTAAGTGGAAAAAACCATGAAAGACACAAAACTTAGTGTCATCTCATGGCTCGAGATAGATCTGTCCACCACAGAGAAAAATGTTAGCCTGGCTACGAGTTGTGCTTTTCTCTACAAAGCAACAGTTCATCAAGCTGATGCTGAATTTTATTAGCCAAGCGGATAAACCTCATACGGAGGCTCCTAGTTAATAACAAGAGATTGTACACAAACATGCATTAATTACATAAGTTCATAGCTTCCACTGATCGAATATTTTCATGTGACAATAGCTCTGTTTGTATTATTAAGTCCTTTTTGACCCTAGAAGTGTATGACACACGTGTGTATATAGCTAAATGTCTTATGTACTTCAGCTTCTGACCTTTACTGTATCATCTACCTTGAAGCTACAATAAACACATAGAATTTATACAAATATGGCTATAAATGTTATTTATAACATTTGTTATATATAACAAAATATAGGCATATTTTGAAAAGCAAAGCAGTTCCTGTCAGTTCCCTTCTCCACTCCCTCCAGTGGCTTCCCATTATAGTTAACAAAATTCAAAGTCCTCACCACAGCCAAGAGGGCCCTCCCAGGTTGGGTCCTGGTCTCTTCTTATTTCTTATTGTTTTTGTCTACTCCACCCATATTGTCCTTTTGTTGTTCCTCAAAGATGCCCAGCATGTTTCTGGCCCGGAGCCTTTTCCCTGGATGTTTCCTTTGTCTGGAACATACTTCCCTCAGACCTTCACACAGCTCACTCCCTTATTTTATTCGGATCTCTTCTAAAGGCCAGCTCCTCAGGGAGGCCTTCCCTGGTCACCCACCTGACATCAACCCTGTGCTTCTCTGGCCTATTGTCTTCCCATGTCTTGCTTCATAGGCCTTAGCATAACCTAACACTTTTTCATTTAACTTACATAATTCCCAAATGGAAATGTCAGTTCCTCAAAGAAAGTAGTTTTTTTCCCCTCTATCTCTGGTATATAGAAGATATCCATTAAATGCTTGCTAAATAAATTTAAAAAGTAAGTTGGTATTTGTTGGCTTATTCGTTTATTTACTTATTGGTGTATAATTACCACCATAAATCCACTACTCAACCTGAGAACTAGAACATTATCAGAAACTGTCATCTGCCTATGTTGGCCACTCCCTTCCTCACTCTGTCTTCCCATCTAAGGTAAAGCTTATCTTGAATCTCGTGTAATAATTTCCTTCCTTTTAAAATATAGTTTTATTATATGTATGTGTGTATATCTAAACTTGTATATTGTTTAGAATGCAGTTTCATTTTTTGATTCTGAATTTCATTTAGAAAGAGTATCATTCTATATGTAATCTTCCACTCAATTTTATATTGTTTTGATTCATCAATATTTTTGATATTACTTTGATACTTTGATATTATATTATTTCAATATATGTCTGTGGTCTATTTATTTTCACAGTTACATAGGAGTACTCTATTCTGTGACTACAATTACTGTACCACATTCTGTACCACAATTACTTTTCACATTGTCTTCAAATGAGTCTTCTAGGATGGTCTTCTCCCTTAAGAGTTGAAAATATTTGTCAGAGTCCTTAGCAATTTTTCCAAGGCCACAGAATTAGTGGGTCTCAGATTGTCTACTGAGGATGCTTTGCAATTTGTAGAGACTTGTTAAGGGCATCTTGAGTGTGATGCCCTATTTTCAGTTGAAAATATCCTATGATCTCTTGCCCCTTTCATCTGAGGCAGCTTGTCCTAGCTCTCCTAGATGCAGAAAAAAGCATTTAACAATATTCAATACCCTTTCATGATAAAAGCTCTCAACAAATTAGATATAGAAGGAACATACCTCGATATTATAAGGGCCATACATGACAAGACCACAGGTAACATCATACTTAACAGTGAAAAACTGAAAGCTTTTCCTCTAAAATCAACAAGACAAGAGTGCCCACTCTCATCACTCCTATTCAACATAGTAATCTAAATCCACACTAGAAAAAACAGGCAAGAAAAGGAAATAAGAGGCATCCAAATTAGAAAGGAGGAAGTAAAATTGTCTCTGCAGGTGACATGACCTTTTATGTAGAAAGCCCTAAAGACTCCACCAAAAATTGTTAGAACTAATCAATGAATCCAGTGAAGTTGCAGGATTCAAAACCAACATATAACACAGCAAGAAATCAATCATTTCTATACACCATCAACAAATATTTGAAAGAGAAATAAAACTATTCTATTTACAATAGCTTTGAAAACAATAAAGTTCTTAGAAATGAATTTAACTGAGGATGTGAAAGATCTCTACACTTAAAACTATAAGGCACTGAAGAAAAAAATTGAAGACACAAATAAATAAAAAGATATTCTTTATTTGTAAATTGGAAAAATTAATATTGTTAAAATGTCCATACCATCAAAGCCACCTATAGATTCAATGTAATCCCTATCAAATTTCAATAGTATTTTTTTTTTCACAGAGTTAGGGGAAAATCTAAATTTGATTGGAACCACAAGAGACTTTGAATAGCCAAAATTATCTTGAGAAAGAAAAACAAAGTTGAAGGCATTACATTTCCTGATTTTAAACTATACCATAAAGCTATGATAATCAAACATTATGCGACTGGATTAAAAACAGATACATAGGCCAATAAAATAGAATAGAGAGCCCAGAAATAAATCTATGCACATATGGTTAATTAATGTTTGATAAGAGAGCCAAAAATACTCAATGGGAAAAAGATAGTCTTTTTAATAAATGGTGTTGGGACAACTGGATGTTCATATCCAAAAGGATAAAATCAGACCCCTATTTATATCACTCACAAAAATTGACCCAAAGTAGATTATAGACTTAATCATAAAGCCTGTAACTGTGAAACTCTTAGAAAAAAACTTAGGGGAAAAGTCCTTTGACACAGATATTGGCAAAAATTTTTTGAATATGACACCAAAAGCACAAGGAACAGAAATAAACAAGTAGGACTAGATCAAACTAAAAAGCTCTGTACAGCAAAAGAAATAATCAGCAAAAAAAAAAAAAAAAGAGAAAAACTTACGAAAGTATTTGCAAACCATATAAGTAGCTAATATTTAAAATATATAAAGAGCATATGTGACTCAATAGCAAAATAACAAATAATCCAATTAAAAATGGGTCAAGGACCCAAGTAGACGTTTTCCCAAAGAAAACATACAAATGACTAACAGTTAACAGTTACATGGAAAGATCCTCAGCATCACTAATCATCAGGAGAATGTGAATGAAATTATGAGCTATCACCTCACGCCTGTTAGAATGGCTGTTATCAAAAAGACAAGAGATAACAAGTGTTGGTAAGGGTATGGTAAAAAGGGAACATTACTGCACTATTACTAGAAATGTAAATTGGTATAACTGCTATAGAAAATAATATGGAGGTTCCCTCAAAAATTAAAAATAGAGCTACTATATGATTCAGCAATTTCACTTCTGGGTATATCCAAAGTAAATAAAATCACTGTCTTGGGAAGATATTTCTTTATCCATGTTCATTGCAGAAATATTCAAAATAGCTAAGACACGGAAATAATCTAAGTGTCTATTGACTTATGAATGAATAAGGAAAATGTGAAATATATACCTACATATATTCATCTCTCTCTCGATAGATAGTTAGATAGATAGATAGGGATCTTTTCAGCCATAAAAAGAAAGAAATCCTGCCATTTGCAACAACATGGATGGCCCCGAAAGGCATTGTATAAGTGAAATAAGAAAGACAAAAAAAGAAAAGACAGATATTGTACAATCTCACATATACATGAAATCTAAAAAAAAAAAAAAAGCCAAACTCAGAGAAACAGAATAGAAACAGAGAGTAGAGTGAAAGTTGCCAGGAACTAGGGGCCAAGGAATAAATGAGGAGATAGTTAACAATACTGTATTGTACATTTGAAAGTTGTTAGAGTAGATCTTAAAAGTTCTCACTACACACACACAAAATTGTAATTATTTGAGGAGATAGATGTGTTAACTAACCTTATTATTGGGATCATTTCACAATATATTTATGTATCGAATCATCATGTTGTATATCTTAAACCTATACAATGTTGCATATCAATTATCTCTCAGTAGAAGTGGAAAAAATAGAGCAAAGGATAAAACGGTAAAACAAAATGGCTGTGTGTATGTACACACACATAATGTGTGTGTGTGTGTATATATATATATACACTTGTAATTTATACATATTATATTCATTAGTAATTATAGAAATGCAAAGTAAAGCAACATGAAATACTAGTTATTGTTTTTTTCAAATGGATTGGCAAAGTTGAAAACTAAGGTAATGCTTAATATTTTTGAGATCAAGTTTTGTGTGTTGTTCTTGTGGGATTTAATAGAATACATTTCTGGAATAATTTGTTTAAAATTATGGAAGTCACTTTGGTCTACCTTATGCCAATGAGAAATGCATTATATGTTTTATAAAAGAATGTAAGAAACCAGAAATATGGATTTTAACGAGAAAATGGTAGAGTTTCTGGTGAATAATCTTTTTCTGTTTTATTTTACAAGAAAAATTCTTTAAAAATAGTTTACATATTAGAATGTTCATAAATCAGCATGGAATCTTTCAATTAATTAAATGCTAATAAATCAACTGGATCTAAAAATTAAGCATCAAATTAAAATCAAATAATTAAGACTAATAAAACATGGATGGTGGTGTATGTGCACTCTCTCTCAACCCCTCCAACTCCCCTTCTCCAAGAGCATTAGAGTATTGCTCATGATTAAAGAGAAACACTCTCATAGGAATGTAAATTAGTAAAAGCTTGTGGCAGAATTTGGCAATATGTAAAGTACTTAAAATTGTAAACATGCTTTGACAGAGAAGTCTCATATTTAAGAATTTATCCTAAAGAATCAGACAAATGTTCAAAGATGTTTGTACAAGGGTGTTCACTGAAGTGTTTTTAATGGTATTGAGAAATTGGAAGTAAACTAAATATTCGACGATGGGGAATTAGTTTAAAATTTATGCTATGTGGAGTAGAATATGCTACATAAGCATTTGAATTTGTAAGTATATTCAGAGTTTACTGAAAAATAAAATAATCTTAATTTAGTAAACAAAAAATCAACAACATAGCATGTTCGGTATAATTCTTTTTACATAAAAATTGTACACATGTAAAAACATATCCAAGCAGAATCAATTGCCAAGAATATGTATACCAAAAGGCTAACACCATGTAGCTCTAAATGTAGAATTATAAATAACTTCTTTCTCTTTTGTTTTTTATGATCTCCAACACACGCATATTATTTAACTTCGATGTAATCTGATTACTCATGAGCTACCACCCTCGTTTAGGCCACTGTCCCCTTTTACCTGATATCGTCACTTGGATCCCCTCTGAAAGTAGATGTGAAGACAAAAACTAGCAAGCAAGTACAGATGTCCCCAACTTTTCAAAAGTTCGCTTTAGAACACTTTGTTTTTACGACCTACATTCGTACTTATTTGCGCTAACTGAAAGAAATCTGAAGAGGATTTTCGCTTTTACGGTAAAAGACGGAAAGCAAAAACAGCATTGGGCATTTGTTTTACAGCACGTCGTTATAGAGGCAGCCGCACCTGCAGCAGCCGGCGTAGTGCGCCAAGCTCTTTCTCCGGAAGTACACTCAGCATCTCAGCATCAAGTCCCGATAGTTTTGAACTGTGTCTGTGAGCATCTGCGCTTTATCTTGATTTATTTTGTGCATCCGGTAGCAAGATGCATCCTAAGGTAATTGCTTTTTCGCTTCACACCATTTTGGCTTACGAAAGGTTTTATAGGAACCCTGTACTTTAAATGGAGGTGGAGGGGCTGTAATTAGGTTTGATAGTGGTGATCTGGGAAGCAGAAAGGCCAGAAAGGAGAAAAACCAGTAAAGCGTGTGTCAGTAAGCTGGCTAATGCCTTGTGCAGCTGGGCACAGTCGCACTGTGTTCTGTGTGAATGACCCTCAGAGCTGTCCCACTGAGGTACTGGCAAGCCACTGAGGGACAGGAAAGCCGAGGCATTTATTCATCAAATTGCATCCCTCTTTGGTTGAAGGTTACCCTAGGGTGTCAGATTTCTGGTGGTTGGTACTTTTAAGCTGCCCAGTGTGTGGGCTGAGCAGACTCCCCCAGCTTCAGAGGCCAAATCTCAGTCAGAGAAACAGAGCTGAGTGTGCTTGCCAGGGGCTGGAGGAGTGCTGTGGGAACTTTCCATTGTAGTTGTAGCTGAACCCCTATGTAGGTCTTCGGGATGTGACACTCAAGGAGCATCATCTGCCTGGTATCCCTGGATTCATCACAATGTCTCAGAAAGTCTATCTGCTTCCACTCTTACCTTCCTAGAGCCTCAGCACAACCTCTTTAGTTATTATTTTAAAACTCATATCATATCACACCCTTTGCTGGAAACCCCTCCAACATTTCTCATATCACTCATCAAAACAAAGAAAAACCAAAAAAACTTAAACAGTCCACAAATGGGTACCTGATCCAGCCCCCATAACCTCATGTCTCATTTCTCAACTCACTGGCCTCACTGTAGCCACTCTGGCCTGCATGCAGTTATTCCTCCAACTGTGCACCAACCCAGGCCCTTTGCACGAGCTCCCTCTACCTGGAAGGAAGGCTTCTTCTCCAGATATGCGCCCACTTCTCTCACACTTCTTTTGAGTTTCTGTCCAAATAATTCCTTCTCAGAACAGCCTTTCCTTGACTCTTCTGTGGAAAAGCGCAGCTCTCTCACTCTACTGTCCTCTTTATTTTATTTTTCCCCATGACACTAATCATCATTGGACAAACCACATTTTTTTCTTTAGTTTTCAAAAACTTATTTCTCCTTGTCCCCCCGTTTCCCTTTCCCCAACAGTAGATTATAATCTCTGTGAGGACAGAGCTGTGCCTGTTTTGTTTTTCGCTTTGTTTTGTTTTTATTATTATTTGCCCAGTGCCTGGACTATTACAGGCACTTAATAAGTGCTTAATATTGAATGATGAATGGATGAATGAATGGATGAATGGATAAGCCAAGGACGAATCAGCTTCCAAGGGAAGGACAGAAGAAGATAGAGAACACTTTTCCGGGATCAGATTCCTTCTCTGGTGTTTTCTGCTTTGTAAGGCCACTTTTACTAACCCTCTGTGACCTTGACATTTCTGTTTCGTCTTACTGGTTGCTTCACAGCTGACATTCTGAAACACAGATTTCTGCCTGCCTAGGTATATAATATTGGCCAGTTTTCACTTGGTTAATCAGATCTTCAGTTCTCCAAGCAGTCTGCTTCCAGGGTCTTCCACAACCTGGAATTACAGGTGGACCAGAGCTCTGGTCAAGCTGACCTGAAATCAGTTCCCAGAGGTCAGGACCAGTGTTCTCAGTGTGTTCTTGGCTCAAGTTCTCATCAACTCTGTGCTGTCTCCTTGTCAGGCCAACGGAAAGAACCTGGTATGCTTGGCACTTAGCCTTGAAGTCCAGACTTTCTTGACAACACACCCTCCCATAAACCAAAACAAAGTCATCCTTCTATTACAACCTTTTCCAGATTTGCTAGTCCTGGATTCCTGCCTCCACCCTACACCACTGCCATGGTGCTTATGAAACATGAGGTCCACCCACAACTCTTTTCTCCCATGATTTACCAGAATTAATAACAAGGCTCCACACTGAAAAGTGATAATATCTACCCTCCAAAGAATGTGGAATGTTTGGAAATATGCCTGGGTGACCCATCCATAGCACCCAGAGACACCCAAGGTCACTCATTTACCCAGGAGAGAAACACGAGTTTGGGATTGGAAGTCCTCAGTGTGCTTCAGGGGAGGGAGCTGCAGAGTTGAAATTCATGTTTAAATCAGTGGCATTTAATCACATTTGGTGATGTACACTTCTATGTGGATCTATTCCGTTGCATCTCATTCCATTCCATACATAGGTAATGAATGGATGCTTAAGTATATGGAGCACTGATGCCAAAATCCATTTTCTTTGATATATTGTATTATACTTTAGCTCTAGTTTTGAAGTTGTGAGATCAAGTTTTTAAGAGGTCACTAGTATAATTTGTTTCTCTACTTCTCATAACTGAATTTTTTAAAACATGAATTGTACGAAAATATTAGAAAAAAATAAATATTTTATACTATTAACTACACCTAAATGCCTACAACAAAGTCTCCCAGTAGCTTGTATTCAGATGTCTTCCTAATATTTTGAAGTAGAAATAATCTATGGATTTCTATATAGGTTTATCCTCAGTTAATTTGAAGTTCGTAGAAAAGTCATTCCATGAATTTTTATTATATCCTGGTCCTTGCAGAGATTTCATTTTAGCAACATTTTGACCTTTTGCAGTTCTATGCTGTTTGTGTCAATTAACTAGAAAATGTGAATTTATATATAAGAATAAACATTTTCCCAATGTAGGTTCAAAACCACAAACAGCATATATCACATAAATAATAAATCATTTATAGAATTATTTATTAGTATTGTATACATTCTCATATTTGTGTTTCTCCTTAATATCATTCAAATCATTTTTCTTCTTCCCTGCCCTTTCCACAGAGGACAATTCAACCTTAAGTACAGTTCTGTATATAACACTATGCCTGAGCCTTTCAGATATACAACATGAGTCAGATACAGGTTTTAATTTCAAAAAATTACTTCTGTGTTCTCAGAGACATGATTTTTTTTGTATGTAAGAAACCACTTTGTGTACAGTTCTCAGCTAATAATAAAACATCCTGCTAATTATTAAATGCTCATTTTGTGCTAAGCATTGTGCTAAGTACTTTGCATTTATTATATAATTTCATTTTTATTCCTACAAAGTAGACGTTAACCCCCTTTAGCAGATGAAATAACTAATGAATCTTCTTTATTTGCTTTGATCAGGGGAATCCAAGTTCTATCTTTCCATATTCTGTTGTAATTCTCTTCACTCATTTATTTGTATATTTATTGGGAAAAAAATGATTTTTCATCTCCTACTCTGTGCATAAGGCACTTCAGGAGCTGTACTAGGAGGTGCGGGAAACCCAGAGAGAAATACGATTCAAACCCTTTTCTCGGGATTCAAAATATAGTTGTATGTATTTTTAGATGACACAAACTTCCAAAGCAATGTCATCCTACAATCCTAATGGCTTAACACAATAGAAATTAATGTCTTCTTGCCATGGTGTTTCGTGGGCTTTCTTCCATGTGAGAATTTCAGGCTCCAGATTCCTTTCATCTGATGGTTTTGCCATCCTCTGTGTCATTCACTTTTAGCTTGTGGATAGGAAAAAGAAACACAAGATGGGCCAAGCCAGGCCATGGTGCACATGACTCTATTCCGTTGAACAGAACTCAGAACATGGCCCTGTGAGATTTCAAGGGCGGCTGGAATATGTAGTCTCACAGCGTGCACGGAAAGAAGAGGAATGGCAAATGGTAAGCGTGTAGCAGTCTCTTAATTGACTCACTCCTCTGACCATCAAATGTCCTTGGACTCCGCCATAGAACATAGTAGTGATACACCACCCATCCATGAAGTGCTAGCCATTTGACTCCCTATGATCCAGTGACTTATGAACTCTAAGGACAAGTTATCTGCCCTCTCACCCACACTCACATACCACACCTTCCACCCACATTGTAACTTAAGGACAGGATAACAGCTATTAAAACTTCCCATCTGCAAAGTTCCCCAACCATTATGAAATCCTGCTGGCAGTCCTTGTAAAGGATCCTTATGGGAGGTGAATGAGGAAGTTCTGGATGAGACCCTGATTATGCCTCTGGGAGAAATTCCTTTGTGCATTGTTTCTGGTGCCCTTCCTTTGAACATTTTCCCTATGACGACATCTGAAGTTGGTGTTGGGGAGTCTGTGCTCCTTGTGGGCTGCACAGCATTTGTTGCCTATTTTGTGCTGGTGCCAGTTTGGGGGCTCAAAGGTTGTTTTAAGCCTTAAATAGTCTCTGTTTTCTTTCACAATAGATGTCTCTTAAAAATGTGGCAAGCTTCTGGTCTTTTTGCTTCCAGTCACTTACTTGCGTGTTAGTAGCCAATCCTTAATCTCTTTTCTTGTAATGATTTTCTTCCTCCTCCCTTATGATTTTCTCTGTAAACTAAATGGACATTGAACTTGAGGGTAGAGTGGGTGGGAGGACCTAACATCCTTCACCTGATCTTTAGCAGTTGTTTGAGTTTCTCTGAGTTACAAATGAAGACAGATGCATTGGGCCTTCACGATCAGCAAGCTTTCTTTAAAAAAACAAAACACAAAAGAACAGAATCAAATTCTAACCAACAAACAAAAAAAAGATACTGGCAAAGTTTAAAACTAGGGTGTTTCTTAGCACTTGAAGTAGCCACTCTAGAGCCAATGCCTCTTACCTGCAGTGGGAAGGGTCAGACACACCTTGTTGTCTCAGGTAAGAAAGCCATATGACATAGATGACCTTATGGAAGGCAGGAAGATATTAACTGTTTAATTTTCGAAGTTACTTATTCATTTTTATATTGCAGCATCTTGCAAGCCCCTGAGTAAAAGTTAAGCATTCATAATTGCAG
>NW_006442107.1:7515238-7529177 GCF_000325575.1 Pteropus alecto
CATTCCCTTGATTTGGTAATTCATAAACAGGAATCTATTGTTCCTTAATCTTGCCTCCATGCACCCAAATTTCTCCTCTGCTACATTCCCTAAATTTCTCCATTAGTCTTTTTTTTTTTTTTTTTTTTTTTGCATTTTGGCAGACAACAGGCTTTTGGAAGGTAGCAATTGAAGAAGCTGTCATCTAAAAATGCATTATGAAAAAGAATGGATCTTACCAAATGAGCTCTAAATCACATACTTGGTTACTTAGCTGAGGCCGTGGTCGGGAAGCCGAGGAAGCTGGGTGGTAGTATGTGGGTTCAAGGAAGTATAGGCAGAGGCGATAGAGAATTTGACATTTCTCTGGAAATGGTCCTAGAAATGAGTCTTCTATTTTTGGAAGACAACACAGTGCAGTAGAAAGAATACTGATTTCAAGGTTCATGGGTTTTGTTTGCAGACCAGATCTGTTTATGAGCTATATAACCCTGAGCAAGTTACTTAAACTCCTTCTTGCTCATTTTCCTCATCTGTAAAATGTGAGATAACATTCTTCATAGCATTATTTGAAGGATCAAATGGACTAATGGATGGGAAAGTGCTTTTCAAATGGCAAAGCAGTTTCAAATGTGAGTAGTTATTGTAATTGGACCTCAATAAATGCTCTTTGATAATAATAATCACTTTTTAACCACATTTTCCTTCCCAGAAGGATTGTGGATATAGGATACCAATCCCACAGAGACAGGGCTTATTGTTGGCATCTTCTCCTACCCAACTCAGAAGATTATTGAAGAAGTGGGAACAGGACTTATCTCACCCTGACACTGTTTCTCTAGTCAGTATTTTACCACATTAGAACTTTGTTCTGATCTAGCATATGATATCAGTATGACAAAGTACAAAAGGCAATGGGCTGGGGGTTCCAAGAGAGGCTTTTATTTCTTCATTATTTTGTTTATTCATGCATTAATTCAGCAAATATTATTGAAGATCTATGTATAGCAGTCACCATGCTAATCTGCTGTAACTGTGGAGTTGAATTATTATAATCCCCACTCTCATATTAATAGGAAATTGAGAGTCACTTAAACTCTTACTGCATTGGTTGACTCAACTATCTATAGTGTTCAGCCTTGCCCTGTCTTTCTCATACAGTTTTTATGGGAGAGTAGCTTGGAGAGTGCTTTGCAGAAATAAAAGGCTAGAGAATTATGAGGTGTTAGGGTATTATTAGCATTTTATTAAATAGCCATTGGCATATGGCATGGCTTCTGTGCTCAGGTAGGACAACCACAAAAGAAAGCTGATCATAAAGAAAGAGGGACACTGGTTATATTTTAACGACATTTTGTGGAATGCCAATAACCAAACCCAAGATTCGTTCATGACTGGGTATGGTTTGAAGTTACGGCCATGAAAAAAAGAGAAAGTGAATTTAAGGAGAGCAGGAATAGGTGTGAGAAAATGGATGTAGTGACTGGTTAGAGTTTTTAACATGATGTCTCACAGGGATGGGCAAGCAGGGTGAGGCTAGTCTGATGAATACTCTGGGAACCTTGATATAGGATAGGAACATAAAATTAGCTTTGGTAGTAATATTAGTCACCATCTATATCACACTGTGTTTTCAAAGTACTTTACAATGGTTTGTTAGATAATTACATCCCTGTGAATTAGGTCGGCATTGTTATTTCTTGCATGCCATTAATCTCCTCTCCTTAGTCAGCAAGTCAGACATTCAGCCTTAAGCTAGGTGTGTCCCCATGAAACAATGCACTGGCCTTAAAGGGCAGACTTAAAGAATGGGTCAATGATAAACTAACATATCTTTTTTAATGCTAAATGCAATCATACTTAACAAACCTTAGCCTATGGAGAACTAGTTATAATCACTGTTTTTCTTCCAATAAGAGGTAAACCAGTTATTTTCATACTATATAGACTATTAGAAAAATGCTTTTACACAGAGAAGTATGTTCTGATGTGGCTTCTGCCACTTATCAGCTTATTACCCATACTTCAACAAGCTTTGAAGATTCCTAAGCTTCAGAGTTTACCTAAAATGTGAATTATAATACCTGGCCTGCTTTTCTCCCTGGTGATTTTTGAGGATGGCACACCATAACATAATTTAGGGAAGTCGGTATGGCCAAATAAGGTATGTTAGTCTTACTGGTTAGCAAGATGTTCATGACATCAATCAAAAGATGGAAACTGCACGGTGCCATCATCTCTCCTCCTGGGCCTATGGGCTGACATTACTAACTGATTCTAGCACTCTCCCCGCCCCCGAACTTGGCCTTAGCCCCAGAATCCTTCTCAACACAGCTCTCTTAGTCATCACCATGGGCTGACTGGAATTGGTACAGATAAGAAAAACATTTGTCAAACCAAAATCTAAATCTCTTCTACTGTTTATATTTATTTTATGTTATTTTGAATAGGTTATATATACACATGGATCTAAAACAAAATATTTTCAAAAAGTGAACAGCTTTCCCCTAGTCTTTTGGTCTTCTGCTATTTCTAAAGTGAAATCTTATCTGGCTTATTTACATGATCTGATAAATATTCTCTCAGGAAAAACAAAAATCAAAGGACATCTCAAAATAATGTCAGATAAATTAGGAGGTATGGAGTTCTGAATTAAGACAATTTATTTCATTGTAATTCTTGGCAACACCTTGCCTGGAAAATTGAATCTGTAAAAATCCAATCTTTTAGCCCATTTCCCACGCTAGGTAAACTCTACATAAAAAAAAAAAAAAAAATCTTAGGTCTAGTTGAATTGAATTTGGGAGATAATATGACACAACTAGGTTCCAAATATTAACTTCTATTTTCAGCCTCTGGATGTCTTTCTAGTTTGAACTGAACAATGAAAACTCATAGGAATGTTATTAACATCACTAACACCTGGAATAATTAAAGCACTTTTTTTTTTTTTTTAAACAGAGCATCTCTTTTTCAATGCTGGACTATAAAGGAAACTAGCCAGGGTGAGTGAGAAAAATTCTCATTTTCAGAGGGGATGCATCAGTAAGATTTAGGCAGACAAAGCAGAGTCAATGGAAACTATAGGACATAAGGATCCATTTTCTAACTCGTGATTTAAAGGTATATCACATGAAAGCGATAGATCATTGTGCTGGACTGTCTGTAGCAAACTCAATATTACTACTCCTTTCTAGTGTTCTCTCATTGTAGAGAGGAAGTGAGAGACATATTTTCCCCCAGAATCCTCTTCCCTCTGTGATTTTAAATTAGTTTGTCAATGAGAGATGTTTTCATGTTAATTGGAAATAGAAGAAGTCACTATATTTTGGAGGTAGTCGCAGCCAGACTGATGGGCAGATTACTGATTCATGGTAACATCTTGGTAAGGTCTTGAGAACCACTTGGCTCACCTCTGAGAACTAAGAGATTTGGCACAAACTTCTGAAAAACTTTGAGAGGGTAGAAACAGTTTTCCAGAGAGCTCTTCATACTCTGCTTTCATGCTTCAGGGAAAATCTTTAGTGTCAGCTTTCTCAACCTGTACTTCCATGTTCTTCCGATAGTTAAGCCCCTATCTCCTGACTCAAGTTCTTTACACTTATAATAGTTACTGTGGCTTCTGTTTCTTGACTGAACTCTAATAGAGGGCTTTATTATTATTATTGTTATTATTTTTTTAATAATATTTTTTATTTTTCAATTCTAGTTGGCATACAATATTATATTAGTTTCAACGTAGTGAATAGATATCTATAAAACTCACAAAGCGATCACCCCTAATAGTACCCATCTGACACCATGCATAATTACCACGATATTATTGGCTATACTCCTAATGCTATACTTTACATCTTCATGACTATTTTATGACTACTAATTTGTACTTCTTATTCTCTTCCTCTTTTTTCACCCACCCCACCAAAATCCTCTCCTTCCCAGTTTATTTTGTTTCTTAGATTACACATGTAAGCAAAATCATATGGCATTTGTATTTCTCTGGACTTAACTCCGCTTAGCACAATACCTTCTAGGTCCATCCGTGTTGGAGCAGATGGCAAGATTTGATATTTTTTAAGGCTGAGTAATAATCTATTGTATATATGTACTATCTCTTCTTTATCTGTTCATCCATTGATGGACACCTAGGTTGCCTCCATATCTCAGCTATTGTAAATAATGCTGCAATAAATATATGGATGCTCATGTCCCTTCAAGGTAGTATTTTGGGTTTCTTTGGATAAATACTCAGAAGTGCAATAGCTGAGTCCTTTGTCTCTTGTTCTAGCCTTTGTTTTAAAGTCTGTTTTATCTGATATAAGTATTGCTATCCCAGACTTTTTTTTCATTTCCATTTTCATGAAATATCTTTTTCCATCCCTTTACTTTCAGTCTGTGTGTGTCTTTTGATCTTGAGTCTCTTAAGTAGGCAGCATAGGTAAGGGTCTTATTTTCTTATCCATTCAGCCACCCTATCTTTTGATTGGAGCATTTAATTCTTTTTCATTTGAAGTACTTGTTTATAGGTATGTAGTTATTGCCATTTTATTATTCGTATTTTTGATACATGTTTTTTTCTTCTTCTTAAAGAAGTCTCACCAAAATTTCTTGTAATACTGCTTAGTGGTGATGAACTCCTTTAACTTTTTCTTGTCTGGAAAGTTCTTTATCTGTCTTTCGATTCTAAATGATAGCTTTGCTGTGTAGAGTGTTCTTAGTTGTAGGTCCTTGCATTTCATCACTTTGAATATTTTGTGCCAATCCCTTCTGGCCTGCAAAGTTTCTATTGAGAAATCAGCTGATAGTCTAATGAGAGCTCCCTTGTAAGTAACTAATTACTTTTCTCTTGCTGCTTTTAAGATTCTCTCTTTGTCTTTAACCTTTGGCATTTTACATTGTCTTTAACATTTGTCATATCTTGGTGTGGGCCTCTTTGGGGTCATCATGTTTGGGACTCTGAACTTCCTGGGGTTGTTTGTCTGTTTCCTTCACCAGGTTAGTTAGTCTGTTTCCTTCACCAGTTATTTCTTCAAATAGGTTTTCAATTTCTTGCTCTCTTTCTTCTCCTTCTGGTACCCCTATGATGCAAATGTTGTTACACTTGATGTTGTTCCAGAGGCCCCTTAAACTATTCTCATTCTTTTTCTTGTTGCTGTTCTGTTTGGGTGTCCTCCACTACCCCATCCTCTACATCACTGATTTGATCCTCTGCTTCATCCAATTTGTTGATTCCCTTTAATGTACTCTTCATCTCAGATATTGTATTCTTCATTCTCTTTTATGCTTCCCATCTCCATTTTTATGTTTTCTATCTCTTTGTTAAAGTTCTCATTGAGTTTATCTACTTTTCCCCTAAGTTCATTGGGCATCCTTATAACCAGTGTTTTGAACTCTGCATCTGGTAGATTGCTCGTCTCCATTTTGTTTAGTTCTTTTTCTGGAGCTTTGTTCTGTTTTTACTTTGTCTTCTCATTTTGGCTGCCTCCCTGTGTTTGTTTCTATGTATTAGGTAGGGCTCCTAAGTCTCCAGGTCTTAGTAGAGTGGCTTTATGTAGTAGGTGTCCTGTGGGACCCATTGGCACAGTCTTCTTTGGTCACCTGAGCTAGATTCTCAAGCTGTGTCCCTTGTGTGGGTTGCGTGTGCCCTCCTGTTGAGGTTGAGCCTTAGTTGCTATTTGCACTTATTGGGATGGATTGACCCTTGGGCTAATTGGTTGGCTGTAAGGATTGGCAAGTGAGGGACTCACCTTCTGGAGCAGGATTCATTCTAGCAAAGCTCTGGTGCCTGCTCTGTCTGCTCTTCAGGTGTGTCCTCCTCAGATGCTTCCCTGGGTGGTGCTCCAGCTCCATAGAAGCAGGCCATTGGGTGTGCTGGCCCGAGGGCCTTTTGGGAGGGGCCCAGCTGCAAGCCAAGTTCAGCCACAGCCTATGAACTTCTAGGGCTACCTGGTAAGAGTCACCAAGCAATTCACAGATGGCTGCCACCTGTGCTGGGCTTATAGGTGCCTCAAGAGACCAGCCAGGAATTGAGTCCAGCTGCTAGTGCTGGGCTTGGGGCTGCTTAGCAAGAGGTACAGGGCATGCTGAGGCCAGATGCTCCTTCTTTGGGTTTTGTGAGCCTTTGAGAGATTTTAAGAAAGTCGCGGCATGAGCCAAGACAGACCAATCATATGGAATAAACGTAAGAAAGTCCGCAGCATGAGCCAAGACAGACCAATCATATGGAATAAACCACTGGAGGCAGCTTGGATGGACCTACAAGTTGAGAGAGGTGCGGTCTCAGGGGATCACCTGGGCAGAGCAACCTGTGTTAACCGGATTGATGGGATATGGTGGCTGCCTGTGTCTGCATGCTTGGGTTGGGGCAAGGGCTCAATAAAGGAACAGTGATTTCTGCCAGCACTTCTGTCTGGCAGAAAGCCACCCCTCCAGCCTTCTCTTTGAATCCAGACAACTCAGTTCCTCTCTCTGTGTCCTTGGCATGCTTAGAGCAGCTGCCCCAGCGCTATGCTCAGAATGGGCTCAGTGATACTCAAAAACACCAGTAGGAATAGCTGAAATAGACTTAGTAAGTGGCAGAATCTTCCATTTTGATTTCCTAACCTGTGAAAAGATAGCTACAATGATAAGGAGAATCAAGTTTATTTCTACAAAAAGAGAAAACCATAATTGATGTAACGTACTTGGAAAAATTTCGGAGTTTAGTGGTACGATCAATGATTTGGAATATTCCTGCTTAGCCTGTCTAAAAGATAGATGGAATTTAGAGAATAAAAGGGAATTTTTGTGAACTTAATCAAGCAGAAGCTCCAAATCTAGCTGCTGTTTCAAAGATAGTTTCTTTTTGTTTCGTTTTACGTTTTTGTTTGTTTTTTACTTTAACAAGCCAACTAAACTCCAGTGCCTAGGATTCAACTAGTGCTCTGGTGATTGTTTTTATTTTCCATACTTATTAGCAAAATTTTAAAAAATCCAATACACAGGTTGCTTTTACTTGGCATGGATTGTAGTATACCTTCTCTGCCTTAACTCAGAGTATATTGAGTCTTCGTTGCAATTTAGTATACAGAGACCTCATTTGTCTCACCACCACACAGGGCACGATGCTAATCCAGAACACAGATAACATGAGCTGCTTGGAGATGGTGATACTAATGTAGCAAATACCCTAGTTGCCTTGGTAAGTCTTATTGGAAGTCAGAAGGTGGAAAATGAAGTTCATAAAAATTCTGGTATCTCCTACTTGGGGAAATTTTTAAATGTTCAGTGGTTGGGACATATTGAGATTCCCCTGTCAAGATGAAGAATACATTGCTGCATTAGTACTTACTACCTCTAAGAAAGGGGTATAACACCTGTGGGCCTCTTTGAATTCTAGAAACAACATATACACATGAGGGCATGCTAATCTGACCTATTTACCTATTGCCAGTTTGGAGTTGGGCCCAGATAAAGATGAAGCCGTGTAGCAGGTACAAGGTATTCTGCTTATTGAGCTATAGAAGCAAGCAGATCTAATGGTGCTCAAAGTGTCTTTAGGAGGTAGAGAATACTGTGTAATCTCAACAGGAGAATCAGCTCAAATCATTAGAATTTTGGAGCAAAGTTATGCTGGTTTTCACATAACTATAGTTCTTTTGAGAAGTTTCTGCTTTCTACAGGGCCCTGGCATGATAAACATTTAATCATGAGGCACCAAATAACATGAACTCTCCACTGGCTACTATATGACCCTAAAAATCATGAATTTGGGCATAGTCAGCAGCATTCCATCATTCCATGGCAGTGGGATATACAGGTTTGAGCTTGATCAGGTTCCAAATGCATAATTGATATGTATGAATACATGATTAAGACTCTATATCAGTTAACCTTTGCTGCATAGCAAGCCACCCTAAAATTTAATGGTTTAAAATACAACCATTTACTTATCTTAAAATTGTCACAATTTATGGGTTGATTAGATCACTTTTCTTGTGGGACAGCTTCACTGGTCTCTGCTGGGTTTGCTTATGTGGCTGCTGTCACCTGGCAGATCAGCTGGCAGCTGAATGATCTAGGATGGCCTCACTCACATGTGTGGCTGTTGACAGGTTATCAACTGGTACAGTAGAAGTGACTGGACTATGTATCTCTCATCATTTAGAAGGTTAGCCCAGGATTTTTCACAAGAAGATTGCAGAGTTTCAAGAAATAAAAGCTGTGAGGATTCTTGATGCCTATGTTCAGAACTCAAAGTTGCTTCTGCCACATTCTATTTGATAGAAAGCAAAATAAGAATAGCCCAGATTCAAAAGATGGGACAATAGATTATACCTATCGATGGCAGGAGCTTCAATGTGCCATTGTCAATATTAACAATATATATAGACATCCATGGCACTTATTCTTTGCTACATTGATTGATACCTCTTCCTTAACCAACATGTATGGCTCCATGGAAAGTTCTAGATTACCAGCTGATTAAAGAAGAAAAAGACCTCTTTTTTTTTTCTGTCTCTTAAAATTTCTTTTGGGCTAAGAAGTGCTCTTTGACAATGCAGGCTCCTTGTTAAATCAAGTAGAGTCCTGTTAGTTTTATTTGCTTCTGCATAAACTGTTTTCTTCCCCCAAATTAAATGAGCTGAGCCAATGAAACAGTGTGAAGGACCTCACTGGGCTGCAAGGAATAAGGGATCTTTTTGGAGCAGTGATCTCTCACTCAGAGTAATACTTTGTAGGGTAAGTTAAGCCTAATATAGGGGATTGGTTTATATATTCAGATTTAATGCCAGGAACACCGGCTACTGGGCAGTTAAAAAAAAGTACAGAGAGGAAAGTTGGAGAACCTTCCCAAAGGTGTACTTAGCCTAAATTGGAGGTTCTTCCATGACCGGTTCTGAGAAGAGATATGAATCCGTATAATTTATCAAGTCAAGGCAATTGTATATATTAAATAGTAAAACTACAACCTCATGCTACTACCTTCAAACACATGATTTCTTGTGTATTTTATGTATCGAAAGAAGCCTAAGACCTTGCAGTGAACAAAACAAAGTTTATATTCTAGTTGCTATGCTGGATGACTGAGACCTGAAAGACATAGTTCCTTCTTTCGAGCAGCTTATAATGTGGGGGGAGACAAGAATAATACACTAACCAAAAGAAAATACAAGATCAGAGTCACTTACTAAATTGAATGATTCAGATGACATGAGAAAAAACAAAGGCTCATTTTTCCAGAAAGAGGGTTGCGGAATAGTTGAGAAGAAAGCTTGTACAGGGCACACGAGACAGTCATACAATTGCTACAGGCAGTGGTGCCTTGGTTTTCATATTTACCATAGCAGCTATCTATGTGTTGGGCAAACTGTTTCAAAGTGGAAATTTAAGTTCTTTGTCTATGAGTTAAGTATACTTTCACTGCATTCTACGTAAATGTTCAGATCAATTATTTATTCTGGGGCGAGAGTGACAGTCTGGAGGCTTTGTCTGATGTGGGGATCATGCCTGGAGTCTAACCTGGCAGCCTGGTCAAGGTATGCCTGGCAAGAGGGTGCTTCCAGAGGAAATGGGAAGGCTGAAGGTTCCATCCATATTCCATGGGTGAATGAACATAGGAGAGAGATCAAGCTCACTGCAGACAGTAGATGCATAAGAGGCCAGGAAGGTATCATTTGGCTCTCCAGGCAAGTTCTAGAGTCCAGGAGGTCAGAGAATTCATGAGAACATCTCCAGCATGCAGGACATATTGAAACTGAGTTGGTATCCTTGGCTGAATTTATTTCCTTCATTTGCTCATTTATTCTTTCAGCTACTTAAAATGTGCTGAGCACCTTCTTACGACTGTGAATACAACTTTGAGTAAGTCACGGTTTCCCCTCTGTTGGGTGAAAATGAAGAGGAACAGGTACATTACCCTTCACCTTAATAAGCGCCTGCAATGGATATATGTGCACGGTGCTGTAGGAACAGACTGGAGTTCTCATTCTTCCTGCTGTGTGGGTGGGCTGGGAGGCACAGGTGTGAGCCTTTGTCAACAGAGGTGCCCATACGAGCCCCCAGGTGTTCATGCTCCTGCTTAAGATTGGGGCCAAGGAAAGGCCTTTGGGATTTTCTTTTGGTAAGTAATTAATATATGTTTTAAGTTAAATGCCAAGAGCATGAAAAGACCTTGCAGGTGCTAAGTGTTATTATAACATTAAAATAATGAGAGCTTTGCTCATCTTGCTTTGCCTAGCTTAGTGGTTATTCTTAACATTCCCTGCAGATTAGAATCACCTAGGGAACTTTGAAAAAAATGCCAATGCCCAGACCTCATTTCTAGAGATTGGATTTAATTGATTTAGGGTGAAGTTTTAGCAGGTGGTGGGTGAAACAACTCCTGTGGTGATTGCAATATATAGCCAGGGTTGACATCCATTGCCAGTATATCAGAGCACTCTTTTATCTTTATTCTAATAGTTTTCTGAGACTCAGTTTAATTCTCATCTCCTCTATTAAGTCATCCTTGCTTTGCCCATGTTTTTGAACTCCTGAACTTTGTCGTCTGTAATACTCAAGCACTTTCTGACCAATATATAAAAGAGCAGAGGCTGTGACTTCTATTGCTTACATCCTGGAAGCTTGACTCTCAGATTTGGCTGAATTATCCAGATTGTAGATCAGAATTATAATTGTTTTTATTCTCTGCTGATGTTTTATACAGAAATTGGAATACTTCATAGAATATTCATACTGCGAAGGGACCTTAACAAACCCTAATCAGATCCCTTTCACTTTATAAATGAAAATATTCAAAGGCAAAGTCACTCCCCTAAGTTCATATCATTGGTGGCTTATAAAACTCTCTGAGCACATTCCCTCTGATGCATCAGAGGCTCTCTGGTTGCACTTCGAGGCATTAGAAGGAAAAGGCTGGTACAAATTTATACTTTCTCTAGAGTCCTAACCTTGATAAAAACAAGTGGAAATTAGGCTATTTTAGGCTGAAGGTTTAAATTGAATGGGTGCCCAAGTCCCTAGAAGTGAGGTAAAATGAAGAGGCTGATGTTTAGGTTATGTAGTTTTCAGCCACAGGAAATGTTGTGCCCAAAAAGGGCATTTGGCAATGCATGCAGGCATTTTCGTTGTCATAGCTAGGAGAGGTGTTATCTGCGACTAGTGGCTAGAGGCCCAGGATCATGCCAAACATCCTTCAATGTTGTGGGATAGCCCCTCACCAAGAAGAATTATCCAGCCCCAAATGTCAATCGTGCCAAAGGCTGAGAAACCCTGTAGTAGATGTTCTTGTCAGCTTCGGAGAAAGGGCAAGGACAAGAACAAAAGACAGAGAGCCACCATTTACAAATGATCTACCTCCGAACAAAATGGCCAAAAAAATTTCTTCTATCAGAGTGATAAGGTGGTGAGAATTAGCAGGGTTAAATGACATCAAAAGGGTGGGGCCCTGATCCTATAGGATCAGCATCCTTTATAGGAAGAGACACCATCGCTCCATCTGTCTCCACCGTGAGGACGAAGTGAGAAGGTTGCTGTCTACAAGTCAGGAAGAGAGGCTTCATCGGAAACTGAACTGCAAGGGACTTGCAGATCCCAGAACTATGAGGAAGAAATTTCTGTTGTTCAAGCCCCCCACCCCGCAGCCCCAGCCCATGGTATTTTGTTATGACAGCCTGAGCAGACTAAGATACTCAGGAAGTTTGAAGCATTAGAAAAAGAAGAGAAAATGATAAAGATATTCAAGATGTCAGAGATTATCTTTTTTTTTTTTTAAATTTTATTTTACTAGTTTCAAGTATATAGTACATTGGTTAGACATTTATATAGTTTATAAAATGACCCCCCTAATTGCTCCTTCTCTCCTCTGGCTCTCCACCTAGCCATTACATTAATGCTAACTGCATTCTCCATGCCATGTTCCCCTTCCCCATGACCATCTATCAACTACTAATTTGTACTTCTTTAACCCTTCACCCCATTCTCCCAGCCCCCCAACTCTACATCCCTTCTGTCCGTCACCAAATTGTCCTTTATATTTGTGAGTCTGTTTCTGATTAGTTTGTTCTTTCTGTTCCTTAGATTCTGCATATGAGTGAAATTATATGGTGTTTCTCTGTCTGACTTATTTCACTCAGCATAATAACCTCTAGGTTCATCCATGTCATTGAAAATGGTAGGATTTCATTTTTTAACGGCTGAGTAATATTCCATTGTATATATGAACCATAACTTCTTTATCCATCCTACAGGGGAAACATCAGAGGGTGAAGCTCAAGCCTTCCTCCATGAGATACTCTGTGGATCCCAACCCCACCCTCACCCTCATCTCCACTCCCACCCCACTCCAGTGCTGTGTCCCAACAACTCCTTTCTAATAACAATCAATTCTAATTGACTGTGGTCTTTTTATCCTTTTAGATGCTGAAGAATGTTTTTCAACAGAAACAAGACATATCAAATAATACAATTAGGAGATATTTAATAAATAAGGATAAACAATATTTTCATGGCATAAGGATTGTGTATTAGGGACCAACCATTAATGACCTGAACTTGTTTCCTTAAAGATTTTAGTGCATTGCTTTTAAAAATTGGGTTTGCATAGAAATTATTTAGAAAGCATGTTAAAAGTTCATATGGCTAATTTAGTAGGTTTGTAATGAATCTGTTTATAAAACCATGGGCATTTTTGAATCAGGTGATCTGCTGATCACACTGAGAAGCATTGTGTTCATACTACACAATTGATTTTTCAAGGGCTATGAATTTTGAGAAATGAAAAAGAAAGAGACGATGGAACAGAGGTGGAACAGAAGGAAAGGAGTTGTAAATAAAAGCAAATAAATAAAATAAGGGAGTGAGGCCAGCCATGGAGCAGAATTATATTTTAGGGCAAATCACAGTGAGAAGGGATAGAGCCTACTAGAATTTTGTAGAAAGAAAGTCTAGTTTATTTGGCTCTGTCAAAAATTGCTCCTAAATTCTGGACTTGGCATTTGCAGTTGTCTCTGCATTGAGTTCATTCTGTTCCTCAATACGAAACTTAAAACTAAGAGCCCTCTATGGAACCTCTCTTTGGTTCACTTGGGGATTCAGGAGAAAAGAAACCAGGACATTTAGCTGAAGATATATTGGCAAACATATTCCCTAGGCATATCCCATAGGATGTCCTATGGGCACATCCCAGACAGCTGTAACCAGACTGTACCAAGAGAATGAACTTCTCAGGGAAAACATTATATACCCACATATTCTGCGCCCCTTAATGTTTATTTAACCTAAGGGAAATCAGGTTTAAACAAATGTCTGTCACAAAGGGAAATGGTGTGTTTACATCTGGGAGGCTATGGAGCTATGGAGAGACCACTTTCTGCCTCAGGGATGGTCGTGAGGAAATGGCGAGGAGGTGCTGCAGGTTCTGTGTGTGCTAGATTTCTCTTGCCAACTTTGTTACACCAGGAACTAGATTTCCCAGAATCTTAGGGGAGTGTCTGAGATTTTATTCAGTTGAGTTGTCCAAAAGTGAAGTCGCATGAGATTTGGGAGATGGATGTGAAGCAGAAGATAAAAATTATTGTCCATGAGAAGTGGTCCGAGATAGAGGTGTATGTGGGTATCAATTTGTTCTTGATCGCAACAGATGGCCTTACTGACCCATAGCATCCTTGCTCTGCCATCTATCCCTTTCCTGCAGACTCACAGAGGCAGTAGTTACAAAGAACCAAAAGCCTTCTACAGAATTCTGCAGCTCTCATCGTAGTCAGAGTACAGCAGTTAAGCGCTCCTAACTTCTACCTGTTCTTGCAAGCTCCAGTTCATTCCGTTACACCATGGCTAGTTCATGACTTTTCTCTGATTTTTTCACTTTACTTCCCCAGTGACTCCGTCAATTATATAAGGTCTAGTTCTTATAATGAATTCCTTATTCCATGATACTTGTGATGACACTGCTTCCCTGACTAAATCCTAATTAAAACAA
>NW_006442107.1:7529197-7531193 GCF_000325575.1 Pteropus alecto
CTCCCAATGCACACCAGCCTCATGGGCCTTCAAAGCACAAAGACTATTGAGGGTGGGACAATTCTCCATATACCCTAGAGAAAGTTCTTCCCCTAAATATTAGTGTCTGGATCTGAGAACTGTCTCTTAGTGAGGGCTAGAGAAATGTGGGATGAGTAGAGCTATTGCTTTGCAACAATAAGAAATTAGAGGCATTCTTCAGTTTATAAAGAACTTGGGTAGAGACACACAGCCATAAGAGATAATTGTAAAAGCTGTCGAGCTCGCATGACTGTTGGGACTATCAGCCTGGCTGTAAGCTTGGAGCACTAGGTGAGGAACCCAAGTGACATATTGATGTGCTCCAGACAAGCCACTCAGACAGAGAAAATTGTTTTAGAGGAGTAAATGCAAATGAAAGAGTCAAAGAGACATCCAGGAGGTGTGAAAGTGATGACTTAAAAAATAAATCGAGATGCCCCAAAACCAGTGGGAAACTTTGCTCGAGGCAGGTAACATATTACCTACCTCCTCCAAGGGACTGGAGATTTCAAGTGAAGCCTACTCATGGCCAGAGGAGACCGTGGGGAGTAGTACACATCTGGGTCAATAAAACCAGTGGTTGTGGTTCTGGAAGGCTCTGGGTCCCACCCTTCTCAGAGGCAGTGCTGACAGAACTCTGCTTTGGATTGGTGGTCTGAGAAGCTTGAGGAGATTCAGCATTTGTCCCAGATAGAAGTAGATGAGCCAAGAGAGTAGGCTCATATATGGCCTGACTGTAGGTTAGTTGGTAAAATATATCTTTATTTTGTTAACAAAACTGTTTCTATGCTTTTCTTTTTTGTTTTATAGAAAATGTTCTATGTGAGAATTTCTAACCTCATTGGCTGGACTAATGAGGAAATTAATTTTTCTAACTTCAGACCGACAGACAGATGGGGATCTGGCTCCTTTTTGGAGTTTGGTGGCAATAGCATCAGTTGCCCCTCCTGCATGCTGGCAAGCGGCATGGCTATAGGGACAGGTGCCCGGAGGGATGGCCATTCAGACTCAGCAAAAGGCAGTAAGAGTTCCTGCTCCTTCCCACCTGTTGTGAACTTCACGGCTTTTCTTTCTAGGCCCTTCTTTCGAGGCTCTCTCTGGAGGGAAAACTCTGCTTCCTCTTGCAGTAAGAGGAAAAATCACTGTAAGTTCAAAGGATCTGAGGGATTAGCCTGAGGTCCAAAACTGCGTGTTCACCCCTGCCTGCAACTGCAATTGCCTTTCGCCCTACTGCCTCACTAAATTATCCCCAAACCTGAAGACACCTTCCATCCTCACTCCAAATGAGATAGTCTTCTGATGGCAGCAGTTGGGTGAGCCCGGTAGCTGCTCCTAGGTTATTCACTCTGCAATAATCACAACTTGCTCTCCTAGGGCTTCTGGGACTTGTAACTGTTGTGCTTTCTGCCTTAAATGTAAATAAAGGGAGAGCAATGCATTGATTCCCTTAAACTGTCAGTTGAAATCACGTTTTAACTGGGAGGTTGAAGCTTGCAGGCTTCCTTAAAGTGCTAATGAACTCTGACATGTGCAATGGCGGGGGCTTCTGAGTTGGGTCTGCTGGTGCCCAGGGCTGCTGTGGATGGTACAGAGCTCTGTCCCTATTTTACAGTGTCTTCCTTTTTAGCCCTTTCAATTTATCTTGAAGATATGGGACTGTTTCTCTTTATCAGACATCTGGTGCCACCACCAGCATAGTCCACCAGCCCATCGGCTCCCCCAGATAATCCTAGAATTTGTGGTGGTATGAAAACTGTGAGGCAAGCAAAGTTGGTCTCTGGTATATTCCCATCTGAGCCCGTGGAGGCAAGATCTTCACAGAGAATGGGACTATCAAGGGCAGAAATAGTAAGTGGCCAACATTGGAAAGTAGAGCCTGGGCAGGATGCCAAAATTTACTCTACAAAAAAAAGCAAGGATGGGAGCTCAGTCAGGGCCACACCCTGGTTAGCATAGTGGAAGACCCGGAATACCA
>NW_006442107.1:7531223-7553625 GCF_000325575.1 Pteropus alecto
AGCCTGGAGCTTACTAGGAGAGAGTTGTGTTGCTAGTCTCCTTCTGAAACAGTCCTGACAACTTTTCTTTAGGGACAGGACTTCTCTTGTGAGCCTGAGTTCTCTCTTACCTCAAAGGTGCTTTTCTATCAGTTCGAAAGGATCCATACTCGGAATTCCTCACGATTTTCCTCTCACCGATTTTTGTTGTTGTTGTTATTGTTTCTTACTCTGACTGTGTTCTATCCAAAAGCTAAGTATTTAGTACTAAGATGAGTACTCAGATTGGAGTAATAAGCTTTTGCTTTGCTTTACCCAGCCTTGCCCTTCTTTGAAGATTATTTTCACACTTTCTCTTCCCTTTACACAGTAATAACCTTGGGCTCCTCAGAGCTGGGTGTACTTGTGAGCCTGAGTTTCACTGACTCACTAAAGGATGTTAAGGGTGGGAATAACGTTGTTATTATTTTTGCATTTGAATTTTGATAGAGACTCTACTGTCCTCAAAACACCCTCTAAAGGAGAGAAGAACCTTCCCATTTGGCCACCTGTCAAGTCCTGTCCCATGGGTGTTACCTATTCCACCTACTAGCCTAGGGACAATACTAAGGTATATAACAGAGCAGCACTCAGGATAAAGAACGTGTCCCAGGCCAGTGGAATGAGGCAGTTGGCAACTCCCAAATATGTTTGCAGACGGTGCTGAAAGTTGAGATTAGTCTAGCTGCAGGATCGGATACAGACTTTGGATTGCTTTGCCAAATGTGGGTAAAATGTCTTTGGCTGTTGTAAACTCCGGCTTCAATGGAGACAGAAGAAGCCTCTTTCTCTCATCTTCTCTGAGTTCCTGGGGCCTAACAGTCAGGGTTTGGCTTAGGAAGGCATTCAGTATCTTTTTATTATAGTTTTGATGTCAATCCCAATGCCACATGGAAAAGCTTCTTGTGTTCAAGGAGCAGCCACAAGCAGAGAACAGCAATCTGTGTGTTTTTTTATTTTTATTTTTATTTTTTTGGTCGCTGAGATAATTTTGAAAGAGGCAATGTTTGCATTTCCAACTTACCCCTTCACTTTTCAATTTCTTTGTCCCCTTATAAATGCCCACATATTATTTTCATGGCCTTGTGGTCTTAGACTGTCCTTTCTTTTAGAGGAAAGCAATCTGATAATCAAACCTTCATTAAGTATTCAGAACTGAGCATGTTATTCCTTTAAAGGCTATTTAGATTTTAAAAGAGGTTGCAGGAAAAGGGCAATACTTAAACCATATTTGTCTTACACACAAAAACATTCTTTGACCCAAACAGAATATAATTATCAGTTTCCATGAGCCAAGAAAACTTAGACTTCTGTAAAAATTCAACCCTCTCTTGGTTGATGCATTAGTTCACTGTAGCTTCAACTCATTTTGATGATATTATTGATAAAATAATGCCTTCTGTGGATTATCATTTTTTTTTTTTTTTAATACAGAGGACTATAGTATTTTGTTAGGGAGTTGGGATGGGAAGAGGAAGAGGGTATAGAATGATAAAGCAGAAAATTGGAAGACCCAGAGCATGGGCATGTTTACAAGGTCATCAGTCACTACTCTGATCTCCACCAACACCTTGAAGTCTTTAATCCTTTTTAAATATCTATGCCGTTTAAAAGATAAAATTACAAAGATAATTACCATGACACTTTATAAACTACAATGATTTTGTTGGAAAATTAATATTAGTATGGACATTTGTGGCAATATCATTAAATAGATCAGTTTTAGTTATTTGTGACATAAAATATTGGTGGGATACATGAACCATGAAATGTATGTTATGCTCAATGTTAAAAAGCAAAAGTGTTTCTACTGCATACATTTATTCTTGGCACAGAGAAGTCTGTTGAAAAAATCTTTTCTGTCAATAACACATATCATAATGGTGTTTGACGTTTTGAGCTGGAAGACAGAACCCCAGGGATGTGTGTGGCATGGAAGATAAATACATGGATACTAAAAAAGCTGCTTTTTTTTTTTTTTTTGCTCAATTGGCATTAAAAAATCTTGATTTGTATATCTATGAATATTTGGATTTTTTAGGTGATCATGTGCTAAAGCAGCAAAGTTGTAATAATGTCTCGTGTTAAAAAAAATGAGTTATTTAACAAATATAAATTGATTTATTTAACAACTTTTTTTTTTCTAAACTGAGTATATATGTTTAACTCTATATGTGTCTGTTAATAATTCATACTCCTATCAGTGGGATATGAGAGTTCCAGTCATCATTCATTTTAGCCATTCCGTGTTGTATGTTATATTGCTTTTAATTTGCATGATCCTGATACCTAATGAACTTGAGTGTTTTTTCATGTGTTAACTTGTCATTTGAATATTTGAATTTTAAGACGATCTTTTAATTTTTTTGCTCATTTTCCTGCTGTCTTATTGATTCAAAGGAGTTCTTTATATATGCTGGGCATAATCCTTTTTTGGATTCACGTATTGCAAATATTTTATCACTCTCTGTGACTTTCCTTTCAATTCTTATTGGCTTATTTTCCTAAACAGAGGTTCTTAAATTCGATAAAGCCCAATTTATCAGCTCTCTTTTGTTTTTAGTACTTTTCATATCGTGCTTAAGCAATTTCTGCCTACTTCAAAGTCATAAGGTTTTGCTCTACTTTTCAGAGGCTTCTGATTGTCCTTTGACTTTCCATCTGGTGTAGCATAAGAATATCTTAAAGGGAAAAATCAGACATGTGTAAATTTTCTCTAGTTTCTAATATGGTCTCTTCAGTTCTATGAGACCACCAGATATGTGGTTACCTAGTCCCCAGTAGTGGTTTTCTGAGCAGGCAAAGCTAGCCTAGATGTTCCCCGTTTTTTCCTTTTGCCAGAATCAGCCAATGCTCCCAGGGAAGAGTGACTGCAAATCAGCTAATTTCTCTGTAGTTCTCACTCTCTTTAATCTTGGTCCATCTAATCTTTATTGAATCAGTGCCTTTCTGCTGGCTTTAAATATATGCTTTGGATATTTTATAGGCTTTTCTAGTGATTCTTCAGGAAATCCTGCAAACTACTCCATCCTGCTTGGAAGAAGTTCCTCTATTTGTTCTTAATTGAACATTTTTACTTATGTCGCTCACTCAGCAAGTATTACCCTTTCACCTTCTTTCATTCCTTATCTCCCTCTTCTATTGACATATAATTTGTGCTTTCAGATTTACAGATCATGATATGTTTCATGATTTTCTTCTGAGTATCTCGACAGTAAGTCTGGGTAACCTTCTCACAAACCTTTTCTGAACTTTAAAAAATTTGTTTACATACATAATCTCACTCTTGATTCTTGATCGGTTTTTTAAACATCTATCATGGCTCTGATAAGGAGTGTGTCTTTGATTCATATGTGAAAAAAATGAATTTTGTAGTTGTGTAATCTTTCAGATTTGATACTTTTTCATCCGTAACTGAAAAAATAAGTTAATGATAAAATTTTCTCTCTTAAAGGAATGAATTTAGAATGAAAATAGAAGGAATGCAAGAGAATCTGAAGATGTGTGTGTGTGTGTGTGTGTGTGTATGTGTTTGAAATAAGGGAAGAGACTTTATTATTTATGACCTCTGTTCTTTTTGTCATTATTTTGTTCTAATTGAGTTTATAATAACCTCTCTGCTTGTCTTTGAACTACTATAGCAGTTTTTCTCTAAAATGAAATACAAGCTGAAGAAATAGCTCTATAGATGATCCGATAGGCAGCATGAAATTTTGGTGCTATCCTCTCCTGTCCAAAGATAGAAAGAAAATGGTTGTATTTGTAGCACATGCACCTAGATAGATGTGGGGCGATGAACACATAAAGAATAAGAATCTCTCATCACTGTCTCCAAGACCGTGTGCCTTAGGATGCCTGAGTATCTTTACCATGAACTTAGAGGCATATGTTATTAGTGACATAGCACCTGCTTAAACATTCCATACAGTCATGTATTTTAATGTACTCCCTAGGCATCAGATATGCTTTCCAGAGGCTATTTATGAACTTTATCCTCTGTGCATTCTAAGAATACCTTCCTTAACTTCACTCTGTGGTCTCACATCTCATAGAATGAGTACATTTTCAAGCAAAGAAACCATCAATTTTCAGGCAGCATGTCACGATGTTGAATATGTTGGTCAAATCCTCTCTTGCCGTTTCTTCTATTGTTTGACATTCTTATACTTTGCAATGTCTTCACCTTTTCAGTTACTCTCAGCTTGGTACCAGGAAATCTCTAGGGCTCTGTTCAAGCCCAAAGATTTCCTGATTATTATGTCTTTTTAGATTGAGGGCACACAATAGGGTCACTGTAGGAGGTTCCTCACATGGAAATGCAGGTGATGGGTCTGTGTAGGCATAGACGGTCTCTTCCAGAGTCATTCCTGGGAGTTCCCTGGTGAGTAAAAATATGTTGAAGGAATGCAGGCAACTCCAAAGGGAAGAAATATAACATAAACATCTAAAAATTGCATAGGAGAGAAGGGAATATGTCATTTCTTCAGATTCCTGTTAGCAGTTGTCATTTTTCTTGGTTAAAGTCATGGAAATCTGAGGCCAACCAAGAAAAATTATGCATTGGCTGCTTGGCAGATATTCTTTTTTGTTGTTGTGTTCATTCCATATTTATTGAGAAGCAAAAAAAAAATATTTGCAGCATGGTGAGACCTTGTGGAGAATGCATATGAATTAGGAACCATCTTAATATTGAGGAACTTATATTATGTTTAAGGAAAGAAATTCACACTTCTAAAATAATTATGATGTAATAACACAATGCATCATTAATTTATTCAAATATTTCTTAATTTATCCATTAAGCAAATAAATATGGAGAACAACACATGGTGCCTGAAGTTCTTGGAAAATAGAAAATTGATAACAATATTAATTCCTAATGCTAACATTTATTAGGTGCTTAAATATGAAAGATAACCCTGTTCAAAGTATTTTATAAGGATTAGTTCATTGAATTCTCAGTGCCTCAGTTTTCTTTTCATTTGAGCAAAGAGGAATTTAAGGCCAGAAAGGATTTGTAATTACCCCAGGTCAGCACAGCAGGTTGATGGTAGAATTGTCAGGTGGATCCAGACCATTTGGGCCCTGAGCCTATGACCCAAACCTTTACATTATGCTATTTTCCCTTGTCCTCTATGAAGCTAATCATCAAGAAAATGAGAAGAGCCATGTAATGGCCCATACCTGTTAAGGATTTGAGGATATTGATGGAGGAAGTAAGAGTCTGACTTCTAAACTTTCCACTTACACTTGTGTCTTGAATATTGCCATGTGGCGCTCAGAAGGCATCATCTTCTTCACATTTTTTAATCCATAAAACTCTAAAAAGTCAGCTAAAACTCTTGGCAGGAAGGAATCAGCAGTCCAACCACTTCCCTTTGTGTTCATAGTTATTAAAATATGCTGGATGGTCTAGGGTGTTCCTAAGCATAACTAAAGGAAAGAGGCCATACAAGGTTCCAACAGAGAAAATTTATCAGAGCTAAGGATGGTGGCAAGACACTGGATTTTCGACATAATGAAGAACAGGACTAGTCATCGGAGAGAAGTTATGGTTCTAGACTCTTAATATTTTCTGACCTTTCTGCTCTAGATTCATGTGGAGAAGATATGCATGTCAACAGAACGTATTGTATCATTAAAATGCTGTAGCATTTGAGGCCTGGCAGATTTTCTATAGAATATTTGTGGCTGTAATCTATATAGGTGCCACTGGTGATGGTGATGAAAGTACTAGATTCAAGCTGGCAGCTTTGGGTTGCCCAATCAGCCTGTATCTCTGTGGGACATGACAAATTTAGCACTCCCAACAACACCAGAACCTCTCCCCTAGTGAGCTGTCCGAAGGCCATTGATGAAGGAAGCAGGTCTCCGAGGCCTGATGAAAGAATCAGGTCTCTGAATTATATCATTGTACATCTCTACTGGTAAAAAGAAACAAACAAAAAACACCTATAATATATAAATGTTTATTTATTTAGAAATTATAAAAGATACTATAAACATTAGAAACGTACTCAAAATATGTTTCAAGTGATGCAAGATAAAATATACAATATTATAAAATATCATCTCAAATATGATGACATCATAGCCATATCTCAAGGCTTTATATATACTAAGATAAGGTTAAAAATCTATATTGCAAATAGGTCTAATTATATAATCCATTGTTTTTGTCTCATAACATTCCTGATAAGGTGCTTATACTACACATAGATATTTCAGCTCTGCCATTTTCTTATTATTCATTTCTGTTTGCATTATTCCTATCAACTTTAACTTATTTCTTCTAATAATTTTAGAAGAAATATTTTAAGCTGGTTTGCCTTATTGTGGAGGTGTAGTTAACACTAGACAACATTACCCATAAATCCACTTGTTTAGGTACAAATGAACTGCAAAGTATGGCCTTTCTAGAAAGCAAATGCAAGAACAATGTTCTCTCCCACTGTCCACCCTTTGATTTTGATAAATTTCTCCTCTTCCTTGAGGATTCCTGTGTGTTGCATGAGACATGAGGTTCAAGTGGGTAATTCCATATTAAGTATACAATTATACTTTACGTAAGTTGAATACAGGCAATTACATATAAAATATAAATAAAATTAATTTTATAATTTTAAGATAGATTCAAATATAAATTCTAATGTTTCTTTCTGCATCTCACTAGATCACGTTGCACAACTAACTTTTAGAGACAGCTCCCTCCCCTTAAATTCCCTTTTTATTTATTATACTGAAGCCAAGATATTTTAAAAGAGACACTTCTGTTGAAATCACACAGTTCACTAGTTTGAGATACTTGGATAACAATTAGAATTACAATAGATTTTAGGAGGTCGAAAGAGAGTGAGCTCATTTTTAGCTGGAGGGACCATGAGTTAGCCTTGCAATAGGAGTCAAGCCTATCATTGGAAATGGAAGGGATATTGATAGAAATGTAGTTATTCCAGGTGAAAAAATTGAAATGAATGAAGCAAGTACTGTCAGAGGACATAGGGAAGGTGAGTTTAGGGAACACAGTCATATATTTAATTTTATATAATTATGTAAAATTATATAAAATTTTAATAATGAGTTTGCATTGCTGGTTAGATATACAGGTGGCAGTGTCTCTCAAGAAGATGGTTCTTCATGGTGTTTTGGAGCAATCTTGGGGCTAGAGATATTGATTTAAGAATCAATTTCAAAGGATATTTTCTAAAGTCATAGAAGTGGTTCATCAAGAGTAGTGAGAATATAAGGACCATTTTTATGTATAATGAATGTGCTGAATTCCTTTTGGAAAGGCTTTCTTATCTACTCTTTGGGTTCCCTCTCTTTCTGAAAAGTTGAGGTTACCAAATGTCTTTGGAGAAAAATAATGGTTGTCAAAATTCCAGTGCTAGGTGTGGATGTCGACAGATATTCCTTCTTATTGGAAGGAACAGGCTGGTCATGTGGTCAGTAGAACTAGAACTAGATTGGAACTTGAATTTGAGAAGATAGGCTGAGGGATGAATAATCAAGTTATGCAGTTATGAAAGTAATTGCTTATGTATGACCATCGAAGTACTAGATCAAGAGGACATGCCTTGCAGCATTAAGGAAGTAATTTTAAAAATTAAAGCAAGTTCTACTTAATCAACAAATCAAAGACTGATAGCATTTCCAACATTAGAGTAAAAAAGGATGATGACATGGTCCCTTCTCTAAAATACTTTACACCACTTATAGAGAAAGAAAAGATAGAATAATTTTTTATTAAAAGAATGAACATAGGATTGGATAAATAATTGTCTTTGTGATGGCTGGAGCAGTAATGGCTACTGGTATTTTTGGAATACTTTGCTCTCAAATGTAATATTCAAACAATGTGGCAAGGAGGGACTTAGGCTATCCTTGCTAAATTATATTTTTTTGTATCATATTAAATGTATTTTATTCCATAATCGCATTTTCAATATCAATATACAAGATTTCTTTGTTTTTCAGTTTTAATATTTCTATTAAATATTAGAGAGTTACAATACATAGGGCTTCTTCATTATGCTTTCCAAAAATGTTTCTTATGAAACGATATAGAAATAACATGTGCGGATAAACTCTTACACGAATAGCACTATGGTGTAGTGGAGTGAGCCCTGGATTTAGAATCAAACTTGTATTTATGTCCATTTCCAGCATTTGAACAAGTAACCCAATGTCTTGAAAACAATCTTCATCTTCAAAGTAGAGATTCTGATATCTGCCCTGACTGACTCTCAAAGTTCTTAAGAAGATCCAGCAAGATTATTAAGCATGTGCTGCTATGAAAACTGAAAGGTGCTAAACCAGCACCAGTCGATATATCAATTTATATGCATCGTCCCTTATGTATAAACACATGTGTATTTTTTCTCTTAAGGAATTTTTTTTCATTAAACTAAATATTGTTTCTAGCAAGAGAAGCCTTTCAAGTAAGGTTGATATTATTATTCCTTACAAGTTTCATCTTGATTCATAAACATTTTATGCCAAGAATAATGCTCTTTTAAAAACAATAAGTGCCTGTTTTAGCCTGGGGCCACTGGAAGCCCTGAAAGAAGCAGGAGGAATTAAAGGCCCTTAATCATATTTCCCCATTTTTAACTGTTAGTTTTTACACTCTTGAGCCATTTCTCTCCTCTTGCTGGGCCCTACCGAGGCCCATAAATCTTAATTAAAGATGCAATTTTTTTTCTTATGAAATCTGAACTGCAAGAAACCATTCTTATTTTTTATTTTTAAGACTAGCTCCATGTGTCGGCTCATAAAACACGCAAGACTTTTACACTCAAAGGATTTTGAAAGCTGTTATTGCTGCTGTCATGTGGCGCTGGTCCAATAATTATTATTATTGTTATTTTATTTTACTTTTTTTACACGTGAACTTCCAATTTTCTTGTATAGAGCACAATGGAAAAAAGAAAATGAACCTGCAACAGGCAGGCCTTGGTTAGAAAAGTGGGCAGTATGGCTTATAAAGCATGCAAAAAACATGAGTCCAAGATTCCAAGGGGGAAAGCAAGACTAAATGCTACTGGGTGCTGAGGCTTCTTGATGAGGTTCCCGCCAGGAAACCTTTTTTTAAAGGGAATATTCTCTTGACTAGAGTCTGGTAGGTCAGATGATCAGAATGCCTGCAACTGCACTTCTTACCTCTTAGACTGGGGGAATGTCCTTGATTCCTTTAGACCTTAACCTAATATTCTGATGTCAGGCCCCAAATGAGTTTAATCGTAGATAACTGAGGTAGCTTGGAAAGACCTAAACCTGTTCTAAATGATGATAGTTCTCAAGAAAAAAAATGATCGTAAATACCTAATGAGGCATGAGGTAGTGCCAGGTTCTGTGTACAGATACCAGGCTAGCTGTCAATTTGTCTGTCTTCTGTCATCCCTTCAGAATTTCAGTGTTCTCCTATTGTCCATAAGATCACATTAAAACTCTCAAGACCACTTCTAGCCTGGCCTCAACCAATTTTTGGAACCACATCTCCAACTGCCATATCACACCCAGCTGTACTTCTGTTTATACAGGGAAAGCATAGACAGTGCTTTCCAAATATATCTTATTCTTTTGAAAATCTATCCCTCTGCATGCGTTGAGAGGTGCAGTGGGACAGGAGCAATTCCACAGTGGACACGGTGTAGGTTTTAAAGTTAGGAGGTTTTAAAATTAGGAACCAAGTAACCACAGGTCAATTACGTAGCCTCTGTGAGCCCCTTCTTTCTCATCTGTAGGATTGGGGCAATAAATACCTCCTGGTGGTGGTGTACAGTTTTACATGAGATGCATGCGATGCACCTAGGACAACATCTGCCACAAAATAACTGCTTCATAAAGTAGATACTCTCTTTCTTTCTTTCTGCTAGGAGTTCAACAGCCCACCCCTTGTGAGTTCCAATTCCTCCTCTAAGACTCCATCGAATTATACCTCATTTACAAAGCCTTTCATAAGATTCACCAAGCACATCAGGGTGAATTAGGATGAGTAATTTGGCAATGAATGGCAAGATAGTTGGGAAGGAGGAGGGACCTTGAATAAGGAGGCAGCCAAAACCTTTTTCCTCTTGTGGCAAAAACAGCTTTCTTTTTTCCCCCACGGAAGGGGCTTTCTGGGCTCTTGCCTGGTTTTGTGTCCTCAGGCAATTCTCAAATTTCTTTGAAGTTTGCTTGCCTCTGCCTCCCTCTCCTACACTCCTCACCCTACTCCCTCTTTCTAATCTACCCATCTCATCTAGGGCTTCTTCCAGTGCTCTTGTTGGCTGGTTGACAAATCTTTCAGGCTCCAGTTCACACCTTGACAAATAACAGATGTCATTAACTCTTTTATCACCTTAGATTTTCCACGACATTTTTGTTTCTTCATTGAATTCTGTGTGATTTTGTTTTCTGACATCCTTGGATCCCAAAGTGTAAGGCCCCTTTGCATCATAGACTCACAGGATTATAAAGATGGGTCTAACACATCTTCACTCTCTATTTTATTTTCAAAGAACAGGAAGCTCAGAGAGGTTAAAAGGTTTTATCGAGTCAATACTTGTATGTTGATTAAGGCTCTGGACTCTTGTCTCTCTCATGCTGGCCATTGCTTGTCTGCTGTGCCCCACTGACTCCTCTGATCATATGGCACCTTGAAATCTCAGAGAACTCCAGTTGGGAATTAGAGTGCCAACATAATGCTGTAGCTGCGTGGGGTACAACCTAAAGCTGATCCCCTTCCTAGACTGCTAAGTCACAGGGTCTTTTTAAATCAAGCCAACAAGGATGATGCATGCCAAGGGCATCCATAACCAGGTGGATGGAAAGAGGTGAATCTTTCAGATAGGCTGCCCCTGGAGAGACCTGCAGATGACACAAGCTATTTCATGGTGTTGGGCAGGACAAAGTTCAGAGAAATATCAGAACTTTCCAGCAGACGTTCCCACTCTTCTGATTTTCCTACCCAATATGATTTCCCAACTTACTCTCTTCCTAGTTCCAGATGGATATTGAGTGTGGTTCTGCAGAGATTCACATTCAGGAAACTGTGATGGTGTCACTGGGGCTTTCTGGAAATAATCAAAGGAGGAGGAAAAGAATGAATATTTATTGAGTACTTCCACAAGGTCTGGTAATTTTACATACATTCCGACATACATCTTCACAAAAACCTTAATGAAGTTGTGAGAAACTTCCTATTTTATATACATGAGGGAAATGAGGCTTAGAGATGATAGCTAGCTAATTTGCCAAAATTTACTCAGGAAGCTAGAGCCAGCTTCAAATTTTGGCTTATTTGGCTTAGAGAAGGTGAGGAGTACAAAGACCTGACTGAGATTTTGTAGGACTGATTTCTAGACTCCAATTTTCTATTTGTGTTGGTTTCTATAAGCCTACTAACTCCTGCCTATACTTCTTTTTCTTCATTTTAAAACTGGGTGTTGGAAAGGCAGATAAAAAAATGAGTTTGACAGTACTTTGAAAATTAAGAAGTGTTGTACATATACAGGTCATTGCTAACATTTTATTACAAAGCAAATATTAAATAAATGAAGACAAACAAAGGAATATACAAATTTCTACATTGTTTTTAAAATGATCTTGAAACTAACCAAGACCCAGAGGGTATCTTACAATGTATTCTATTCCACTAGCAGGTTCATCAAATACCCCAACACCATTAACTATTCTTCAACTACGAATTAAAATGAAGTTACTGAATCCAAAAGATATATTTTCTAGTATCCAAAATAATCTGACCTCTCCCTAGTCTGTATTTAATGGTTTATGAGATGTGTGAGGTGTGAAGCGAATTAAATTCTGACATTTTTCTGACCGATTGCTTTATGTATACTCTTTATATCATATTAGTAGGCACTAATGCTTTCATACCGTGTTTAAACCTTTTACTTCAGACATTGAAAAATAAAACTAGTAGTATCAACAGTATCAATTCAGACATCAACCATTTATATGGACAAGGTAAAGTGGTGGTTAGAATTTCATAATGTTGTAGATAAAGCTAATTTTCTGTTTATCAGGATGGAGTAAACCTGACACTCTTAACAATGAACAAACTTAGAAGAAAAATTTTCCTTTTGACTTCTGTTTCCACTTGGGCAATGATTTTTTTTCTTCTGTAAATTGGGCACAAGTGATACTCTTAAACATAGCGCATACCTAAATGAGTACAGATTATTTTTCCTTAGAATAAAAATTAAATGATGGTTTAAAAAATTAAAGTAATTTTCACGAGAAGCCTGAAGAAAGTACAACGAGTTCGTGTCTGCTATTTACTGTGTAAGCGTGCGGAAGTAGTTACTAAACTGCCTTGACAGCCCTGGCGCCGGGGCTTGTGTGCAGTCAAGGCAGCGAAGACAAAGTGACACTTCTCTCTCACCTGTTCATTTTCACAAATGCATGGACACAGGGATTGAAAGACCACTCCCGAAAAAGTCTCAGGGAGTGGAAGTTCTGGATACAGCATGGCAGCTGAAGCTGGAACTGGGCCCGCCCCAGCTCATTTGGGTGAAGGTGACTGGACACGTATATGACTTGAGAGTTGTATCACTAAAATTTTTTACACTTCTGGACTCATGACTCTCACTTCTGTGGCTACTTTTTCCCAGCCCCCATGTCTAGGTGGCCTACAAAGTAGAAAGGGTCATCTGTCAGAGGGGGTGCCAAATGGGTTTCTGGTGCGAAGGTGCCGTGGGTCTATTCTAGGTTCAGAAGAATTGGGGTTGAGCACATTCTCACCCCCTCTGGTAGCATCTGGCATAGGAGCCTCATCGAGCTCCGAGATGCCTCTCTGGGGAGCCAATGGGGCCTGGAAGCTGTAGATGATCCTGATTTGCCTGGCTGATTCTTGGTATAAATAAGCTTCTCTGGTGATTCCAAGAACCACTTGATGGAGAGGAAGTCTGGGAAAATCTGGGCTTTTAGCCATCACGGTTTAGTTCTGTCAGCCATGCCATGTTGTGATTGCTGGTTAAGATAGCTGCTCAGGTCACTGGCAAATAATTAAATAATTCACAGACGAGCATTTATATAAGTAAAGATACATTTATTTCTACAAATCATCTAAATAAAATTATACATGGGGAAAATTTCAAAAGCATGTTCTACAAATTTCTTTTAAAAATGCGGCCAAATTATACAATTAACACTCATACTGCTTTTACTACCAAGAACCAGTGATTAACCTGGGGAAGCTAGGGAAACGAAGTGGCCACACAGGTATTGATTATAATACAAGGTGAGTGAGGGGGAGGGTGGGGAGAGTAAAGTTAGGGGTGAGCATGGCTATAGGCAGCATCAAGGTGACACACGGCAATGTAAGTGTTGGAGTGTGGTTGCTTTTTAATTGCTCCTCAGTATCGGGTACAACTTCATAAACCTATCTAGGTCTAAACATGAGAGGGACAGATAGGGAATCATATTGAAAATGATGTTGTATCGGCATGGTTGAAGCTAGGAAATCTGTTCAGTTAAACTCGGTCCTGGTAAGCCAATACCACACCAAAATCTCACTCAGTTTCTCCTAGTGGGAAGGAGAAAGTTTCTGCATTATTGGACTCCATTGACACTTAAGACCACTGTCTGCCATGCTTCACTCATTTCTCATTCTGGGAATTACAGACCAAGAGATAACATGAATTTTAAATTACTTGGGTCATGATGAGAGGAAAACTACCAAATCAATCAAACACAAAATAGAAAGTATTCAGAATAAAGGGTGTAATTGCAGAATTTCGAAGCCCCACTGGGAATAGGTAGGACCCTGTGTTGATATTGGCTGCAAGATTTCTCTCAGTGAAGTGTCATGGAGTCCATGGGTGGGATCCTGAAATCTGCATACCAGCTTTTTATACATACATATCTGCTTTGTTCTGTTAAGAGGGAGCAAATCTTTCAACATATTTTTAAAGGAATCTTTATTAGTCAGCTTTTTCTAGTTGCTAGAATAAACAACGCTAAAAATTCTGTGGCTTAAAGATTTATTTCTCATTTATGACTAGCTCAGTTCAGTTGGAGATTAGGGGCCAGTGTTCTACTCCACATGGCTAATTAATGGCTCAGTTTCTTCTTTTCTTTTTTTTTAGGGGCGGGGGAGGCGGGTGGGTGGGTGGATGTTAGTATTTGGGAGGAAAATCACAGAGGTAAAGTGCCATTTTGATTGCAGCACATCAAGGGTACATTTCCTTAACATGACATTGTTGGCGATCACCATAATCACTTGGCTGGACTCCACTGAGATTGTGTTTGTTGTATTTCTCTACTACAAAGTTACTCTTCCCTCACCATCCCCCTTTCCATACTCTGTGTACTTAAGAAATGGGGCATTATGCTCCACCTCTTCTGAGGGTACAATATCTATGTATGTTATTTGTAATTCTTTTGCAATGAAGATTTGTCTCTTTCTCCACATTTATTTATTCGTGCTCTTGTTATTGTGCATAGTTTTCTTTTTTTTAATTATTACTACTTAAGCCCTTCCTTACTGGTACCACAAAATGCTCTAGGCTCATATTGTGTAATTCCTGTCCTAGTCCTAGAATCAGCCACTTCTTCATGGACCCTAGTTCCTTTTACCAAACAATGATATTAGAAAATAACATCGGGGCACTAGGTATGCTGTTGCTACAGGATCAGCTGACAGCAAAGAGATGTATGTGTATATACATATATGGATACATTTTTCTATGTGTCATCATCTGTATCAAACTTACACTAAAGGTAAGTTTCATATTGATATCTCCAACTCTAATCCATTGCCACATGGATCCATCTATTCTCCTCTTGTTTATTTGCAACCGTTAGCTCTAACAATGAGAAACTTGGCTCCCCGCAACTGCCATTCATTTTATCTAACTGTTCCATTATGTATACTGGTATCAGAATTGTTAACCCATATGTACCCTGAGGGGTGACGCCTTTATCAGCAAGAATTTAGTACTTATGTCAGAGTTTTCTTTTCCTTGTTCTTCTTCTTCTTCTTTTTTTTTTTTTTTTTCCCTTTAGTGTTATAGATTGTATTCATTTCCAGTTATTTAGGTCAGCAACTTTTGCCTGTTTTCATCTGTGAGGTTATTTTAGATATTTGTAATACGGTTAGATTGTTTTGCTACATTCTGAATTCTGTCCTGAGATCCCTTGACCTCCTAAATTATGTTTTTAAAATTTGCATACGTATAGGTTTACTTTTTGTGTTGTTAAAGTCTATGGGTTTTGACAAATTCATAGTGTCATATATCCCATCATTACAGTAACATATAGGATTGTTTCAATGTCCCAAAATATCACTGAAGCTTCACTTTTCAAACCTTTCTCCCTCCATAACCACCGATCTTTCTACCATCTCACCAATTCTGCATTTTCCAGAATGGGATACAATTGGAAACATAGAGTAAGCAGCACTGCCCCAGGCTGATTTCTTTCATCTAGCAACATGTATCCAAGATTAACCTGTCTCTTCATACTTCCATAAAGCACATCCTTTTTTTTTTTTTTTTTTTATCACTGAGTAACATTCCATTTTACAGATGTATCATAGTTCAGTTTTCCATTCACCTATTGGAGAATCCTGGCCACATCCAATTTGGGGTGATTATGAATGCAGTTGCTATCAATATTCCTTTGCAGGTTTTTGTGTGAACATAAGTTTTGTGTGAACATAAGTTTTCAGTTAGGTAAATACCCAGGCAATTATTGAATCATATGGTAAAATTAGGTTTAGCTTTTTAAGAAGCTGACAAAATATCTTCCAATGTAGCTATCACTACCAGCAATGAATAAAAGTTCCCGTTGTTTTATATTCCTCTTAGCAGCTGGTATTAATTTTTTCTTTTTTTTTAGATTTATAATGTCTTTATTTATAACTGCCCAAACATGAAAGCAACCAAGATGTCCCTCGAAGGCAACAAGATATATAAAATGAAGTACAACTAGTCAATAAAATGCCATTCTACAACAACAAAAAAATGAGCTACCAACCCATGAGGAGACATTCAGGGAATCCTAAAGACATATTTATCAACCGTATGACCCTATGTGACCCCAACCATATCGGACACTCCGGAGAAGACAAAACTATAGAGATGGCAAAAAGATCAGTGGGTTGCCAGGTGTCAGGGTGGAGAGAGGGCAGAACGCAGGTGTTTCTCATCCCAGCATTCCCTGCTGCCACTGTAGAACTCCGAGATCTCGCGAGGAATCTGAGCAATCGGGCTTCTTTTTGAGACAAGCTGTCTGGGCAGCAGCATCTCAGCCCTGGGTGTGCCATTTCCTGTGCCATTCCCCAGGTGAAACTCCAAGCAAGTTTTTTGGATTTTAACTGTTCTAAAGGTATGTAGATGTATTTAATTTTTGCTTTAATTTGCAGTTCTTTAATGTCAACTAATGTTGAACATCTTTTTATATATTTATCTACCAGCTTTTGGCCTATGTTTTAATTGGGTCGTTTGTTTCCTTGTCGTTGATTTTTAAGGGTTCTTTGTATTTTCTGGATATAAGTCCTTTATCAGAGAAGTGTTTTGCAAGTATGTTTCCCCAGTCTGCGGGTTATCTTTTCATTCTCTTAACTGTCATTTGCGGAGTAGTTTTTAATTTTAATAAAGTTCAACTTATCAATTTCTTTTTTCATTAGTTGTGACTCAGTTTCTTTTCTTTAGTGCTGTGCCTTTCTCTGTGGTATTTGGAATTCTCCACTGAATCCTCTGCATTCAGTCAGCTAATAAAAAATTATAGAGTATGGATGATTCTGTAGGACACTTTAGGTCCTGGCTGGGCCAACAGAACTTCTTTGCACATTCTTTTGGGGAGAACTCATCACATAGTCCCATTTAGATTTTTTTTTTTTAAAAAAGTTGAGAAATATAGTTTTCCTGGTGCCCAAGAAGGAAAATGAAATGTTCTGGTGAACATTCAGAATGATTTCTGCTACAAGGTTTATGACTCGTAAATGGTTAGGAAACATTTCTTGGGACATTTACTTTTGAGAGTATATGTTTTGCTGTGTACCGTGATTTAGGTTGGCAGGCCTGCTGGGTCACAAGGAAATTGTTAGAATAGAGTCAGGATGATAGTATATTTCTCCAAAGTAATCTTGAAAGATTCTGGTGTCTCTAAGTGTCTCTGCAGAGATTTGTGGGGCTTAACTCACTGTGTTTCCTGCCTTAGACCATTTGGGTACTATAACAAAAATACCATAAACTAGGTGGCTTAAACCACACAAATATATTTCTCACAGTTCTTGAGGCTGGAAAGTTAAAAGGCACTGGCAGCTTTGGTGTCTGGAGAGAGCCTACTTCCATCTTCTCGCTGTGTCCTCACATTGTTGGGAAGGGGAAGGAAGTTCTCTGGGGCCTCTTATGAGGTCTCTAATCCCATTCATAAGGGCTCCACCCTCATAGATTTTTTTTTAAACAAAGGCTGCACCTCCTAAGACCATCACACTGAGGGTTGAGTTTCAACATATGCATCTTTTGAGGGATGGGGGACACAAGCATTCAGCCCATAACTGTTCATCACTAAATTACTAGGGGAGGAAATGTAACTATAAATGGGAAAGAAAATTCTCTGAAATATCCCCAAATACCTGTCAATCTCTGGGAGAGATTAAGTACCTTGAGGAGCATGGAGAAGACATCTTTCCATTCGTTTCTACATTTCTGGAGGGGAGGGCATCTGTCTAGAATCGTCTCAGACTTGAAAGTGAAAATTGAACCATGCTTATAACAGCACTGCTTAAAGGAAGTGAGTTGTAACTTGGTTACTTGGCACTTGATATTTGCCTCTGTTCTATGAAAACTTGTGAAAGTGTTGGCCGATATGGCTAAGATTTGGTCCACTGCTATAAAAGATATCAAGATCTTTAGTTGAATTTAGGGTTTAGTTTTTCATCTACCTCTAGGAATATTTCCTTTGAATATTAGTAGCACATTCCGCCCATTATTTATACAGTGATTAATATAGTAAATATGAATTAGGTTTTATAAATACGGGTAGAGAGTAGAGATATAGGGAACGGAACCAATTTTACCAAATTTCAAATTTATATTGAAAATTGACGACAATAATTTATAAATGTGCATATCTTTTCTATTTGTTCATGGATAAATGTTGAAGATTGTTACATAGTAACTTTTTAAACAGCTATTAATCTCAAGATTTCTATAAGCCATTGGTTTCAATACCTTAACTACATGCCTTACTATAAAAATGATCTTGGAACCCAAATATATGTACATTTGCTAATATAATATACATGTGCAACTGTAGTGATATATTATAGACATTAAAAGCCTACTAAAGATAAAATTCAAATAGAAGATATTACATTAATATAAAAATCAAAATTTCCATGGTCTCTTTCTGTACTCCAGTAGATGGTCTTGCCTACATACTGGGTCACTGCTCACTTAAAGAATTGAACATAAATAAGATACTTTATGTAGTATACTTTAAATTGATTTTCTCTCAGCAATGAGCTAGTTGTCATGGTAAAACTTTACAAGAATTTCATCTACATTTTTAGGACACTTGATGCCACGCAGTCACATTATTAAAATTGCAAGTTGCCACAGAGGTTTCTTGCAGATTCTGGAAAAGATAATCTAGCTTTCTCAAAAGGCTTTGTCTTTGACTCAGCTGCTATGGATTCATCACATCTCTAAGTCTCTATGATGCAGTGAGAGATGAAAACCAACAATTGCTACTTGATTGAGGATGATTTAGAGAATCATGAAAACAGATTTCCTCATATTCACCTGAAATAGTGAACAAGTCTGGTTCAAGAAGCTGGAGAGAATCCAGAAACAAATAACAAAAAACAAATCAGAAACCAAAACAAAAATAGACTAATCAAAATTATAGTAATAAGAGTAATAAGAACTAACATTTACTGAATACTTGCTGTGTGCCAGGAATAGTCCTTGCTAAGTACTTTACACACATTATCTATTTTCATTCTCATAAAAACCTAGGAAATATGTGTTCATTATTATTCTCTTTTATACAATGAGTAAACTGGCTTCGAGACAAAAGATTAATGGGGTTTTGCTTCTGGAAAATAAAGGATGTTTAAGTGACTTGTCAGTTGTTAGGTGTACTCCTCTGTCAGACGAATTTCCTGCACTATGTAGGAAGTTGGACTTGTTTAGATCATTTCCAGCACTATAGCTCTGTAAATACTTTTGAACTTAACCTGCGCTTAACATTCTTCTAGTTGTTTCTTAACTACACACACTTTAGTTGGTCTCTTAACCTCAGTGAGTCTCAGTTTGACTATCTGTAAATTGGGGCTCTGCTATCTCATAAAACTTTAACATGAGTGTGTTTTGAAGACTCTTTATGATATTCTATTTGCTTAAGGCATCCTTATCATTATTACTAAAATGTGACATAATCTCTGTGTTTTAGGAGTTTTTAGTTCATGAAGAGATTTTACTTACGATGTCAAGGTGTGTTCATAAACAAGGAGAAGATAATTCTTTTTTGTTTTTTTTTCCTATTGAGTCATATGGCCTCAGGTTTAGACAGAGAAAGGAACTGTGAATTGATGAGGGGGAGGTAGTCCTAATTCTTTCATGGTGGTGATACTTTAATAATCTTTTTCATTCATAGGACTCTTTAAACTTTTGAAATACTTATACATTAATGATCTCACCTTATCCTCCTAAAGCTTTACAAATGAGGATGCCGAAACCTTGAACATGTTGTCTGGCCCTGCATTTGGCATTTAGTGTGTGGTAGGGTTGAGAGTAAAACTGAGGCCTTTTGATTCTCAGTTGCAGTATCAACTTTCTCTCCAACAGACTGTACTGACTCCTCAGACACCAGATTCTGCTATTAGTATTGTTTTTAGAGACTTTGCTGACTAGCTTGGGTGTACCATTTTATTTTCTTAGACACCACATGGCTCATTTTCATCAGCGTAGTCACCTCTATCTTCCCCCTTTCTCCTTCCTTCCCTCTCCTTTCCCTCCCTCCTGAAGTGTTTCAAGTGCTAAGCATTCTGCTAGGTACTAGAGATTGATAATTAAATAGAAGTTCTCAGTCTCACTCAAGAGTCCTACTGAGGAGATAAATAAGAGGCAGTTACCAATATGCTGTGATGGTGATGCAATACTGGTAGGTAAGCCAGGTTTGGAGGAGGGTCAGCATAGGGGCCTAATCCTAATAGCGAGAAAGGCGGAGGCCAGGGAAAGCTTCCCGGAGGAGGCACACCCTGGAATAAGTAGGAGTCAGCCCAACATAGGTTCCAAGGATATGCAGAAGGAACACTTTGAGCAAAGCCCTCCAAGCCTGCTCCCTAGCTGCACTTGGTTTGACTGAGGGTGAAGAAAAGAGTGCCTTTCTCTTGACTTAGAATGTTCCTGACCCTAAGATGAGGGCTTATTTAACATTTTGACCTGAAGAGTCGAGAGCTTTAGTTCCTATGAATTCTCAGTGACCGGCACCCTGAGCTTTCTAGACCATCCTTTTTCTTCGGGCAGCCCTGGGGGTGCTGATCGAGCTACTGGCCCTTTCTATATCCCAGGGTTTGCCAGTGATTAAGGGCATTTTTGTCTGAGTGCCTAAGTACCAGGGCAAACTGCCCAGCTCAAATGAATCGATGGGCTAAAAATTGTCTTCCTAGCAGGCACTGCCAAGCAGCCTCCAGCCAGTGCTCCAGGCAACTGAGAAAAGATCCATTGAGCTCAGCAGGGGGCTGTTTCAGCTGACTCAGCATCCTGGAAGCACTTCTCCAGTCGTTTAGATCTCTCCTTTTCCTGTCTGAGCTCTGCTCTGAATCTCCATTCTTGATGAGGTCTGCTTTGTGCCAAAGCAGAGGTGCTGAAGTTTCAAATGACAGTACCTTATCAACATCTTTGTGTACTTATGACATGTCCATAAAGTAGACTCAGTTCAATAGTCCATTTTCATTTTCTATTAGTTTAATTCACATTTGGATTTGGCCCAAGTAATAAAGGTTTTAGTTCAAGAAAAAACATTTTAAGAAATGATGAACGAGATTAATTTTGCAAAGATCATGAAAAATAAAATAATATTTGCATTTGAAACTGGAGAGTTTAAAGAGCCATATGGAAGGTCATGAAACTAGCTTGTAGAGAAACTAGGCCTAGAACCCACGACTTTTGGTTAATTCCAGTGTTCTAAACATTACTGTTTTCTTTATTTTTACATAACATTTAGAAAATAATATTTTATTCTATTGTAACTGCAACCCTATGAAATTAGTAGAGCACATACATTGCCATAACTACATAGTTGAGGGTAATTGGGAGGACTTTGCCAAAAGTTACCCAAAGATAAGTGACAGACCTGAGAATAGAATTATTTCTCTCTTGGGACATCTTCTGGTGTACCACATTATACAATGTCCTAGTTCTATAAATCTCAAAGTAGGACAACTGATTGAGAGATTGTAGGTTAGAGCCATTTCTGTCTCTGGTAAGCAATGGGTTTTGAGCAAGTCTCTTGCGTCCCTTTGAGTTCCAGGATACTCCTTTTCTGTAAAGTGAGCAGGTTGCACTATAGCAGGTTTGCCAACCAGAATGCCTAGAGGAGCCAGGCCTGTGGGGCTGATGAGTCATCAGGCCAGGTTGGGCCTTTGTTATGGGGTCACTATGACTCAGCTGAAGCTGATTCCTGCCATGCCGGTATTCTGGTCTGTGACAGAGATACCTTCTGATTATTTTAAGAGAAGTTAGAAATAGGGACTTAAAGGTGAAACCTCTTGATTTTTAATTGTTGGTAAAAGGTCCAAAGTCAAAAAAAAAAAAAATATTCGAGCCCCCAAAATAATGCCTGTAGCCTAGGAGTAATTTATAAGCTATCAGTTTGCCATGTCTGGATGGCAAGGAATTCAGAAAACTGGTCAGTGCTAATATTCCACAACTCTATGAAACTTCTTATATTTCAATTATATAATCTGGATGGCAAGGAATTCAGAGAACTGGTCAGTGCTAATATTCTACAACTCTATAAAACTTCTTATATTTCATTTATATAAATATATGGTAAGTTTCCATAGAGCTCATCATCATCAAAATACGTAACTTAAACACCTTGTAAATAGCTTCACAGGAGCTCAAACAGTAGGCCTTAAAGGAATGTATAAAAAATAGAAACCTTAAATTATACCTTTTTGTTCTTCTGTTGGCCCCAATAAATAGTTATTTTGCCTTTAAGACAACATTGCTCCTATATTACCCTTAAATTGTTCTGTGAACATGTTCTATTCCTAACTTGATTTTTACAGACCAGGAATTCTGTTTCTATATCTTTTCCTTTTGTCCTTGGCCATCATAATATGTGAGCACAGTATGATGCTTGATAGGCAGTCCTTTCCTTCCTACCCTCCTTCATCCTTTAGTGGCTATGACCTTGA
>NW_006442107.1:7553721-7597316 GCF_000325575.1 Pteropus alecto
ATCAGTTCTATATAGATGACGCTAATGCCTTCCCCCGTTATTCCACTCATATAACTGTACACATACGCTTCCAAAAAACCATCATTTTACTAAACTAAACCAGCACCACATCCTTACTTTAGCTATATCACCATCAAAAGGAGAGAGTGGATGTGAGAGAGATTGTCAAATGCACAGGATTTGGTGTCTGAAGAGATTATGGAGAGTAAGAGGGAAGAGACAAAAATGATTCTAAGTTTCAAGTCTAGATGACTTGAGCATGGTAATATCAGCAACAGAAATAAATAACATCAAAATGTGGGTTACTAGAGCTGGTGAGTTTGAACCAAAGATCCCTTGAAACAGACAAAGTTGAAAGTTGAGGATTTCCATTTGTGCTGCCATCAATTATTTTTAATGATCTCTCTGGTACTCCTTGGTGTTGTATTTTTAGCATTATTGTCTTGATCAGGAGTAAGTTTATCATGCTTTACAGTGACAGTTTTAATATAGCACTTTCTTCGTTTCTTAATCCCAATCCCATCTGTCTACCACACCAGTGGATTCTATCCATTTGTCCTCAGCTCATCAACCTTTTCTCCAAATGAAAGGCTATGGGGATATGCAAAGTGTTAAATAGGTGAACAGGTAGCTGCTTTGTTGAAATTGAGATGGGGCTCTTGACATACCCCATTATCAAAGGCTCTGAAGAGACACCATTGCAACTATATAGTAGGTTACCATTCTGACCAACTAGAGAGTCAGGCAGAAGTTCTCCAGTTTTTTTGGTTCTTGATACCCTTTGTATTTCAGCCTTTTTTTTTTTTCATGGAGCTCTTAGGCTAAAGGAAATACCCGAATGTTCTGTTTAATAGGTATTTATATCCTAACAACTTAGTTGCCATTTGAAAAATGAATATATATATAATTCTAAATATATGTGAATTATATATTATACATATTAATAAATGAATTATATGTATAATACATATAATACAATATTTTATTCTTAAATAACTATAATTACTTGCTGATGGAATATGTATGCTTGTTGGGCCCTGTACAAATTCTCAAACTTTGGAATTGGCTTGAATGCTGTCATCTTCATTTTCTGTTTCACGTTGACTTTTGTACAATACTTGCTTTTAATCACAGGAACAGATGAAAACTCAGCTTTACAAAGATACGATATTATCAACAGGAATGCAACAGAATCTAATTTTGAAACTGTGAACTACTTTAAGATAGTAGTTTGTGTGGTTTATGACAGATGTCAACTATTGCCGTTTCTCTTAAAAATTTAAAATATCTGACAGCAACTGTGTGAGATTTGAGTAACCTTCAGACTAGCACTTGGAGACATCTTGGTTAACATAGTCAGGGAATCATGAGAAAAGGACGAGGAGCTAACTCCGCATCATGGCCCTAGCTCAGTTAACTAGCTTTGTGACATTGGGCAAGTCATTCAAATGCTCTTCATAGTTTCCTTGCTGCAGTGGAGGATGTCTAGATTTGTTAATCCTTTGTGGTTCCTTCCAGCTTTCAATGCCTATTATTGAATGCCTTCTTATTTTATCAGTGCTGCTAAGGAAGCTTGAAAAGAATCTGCTACTTTAAATAGCAAATTGTCCTTTTTCTGGGTCCTAGTTTTTAAAGTGAGGACAAAACTGGTCTTAAATTCAGCCATCTCCCCCCTGCCACCAACACTCCCAACCTCTGTCAGTTCTGCAAGTTCAGAATTCTTTTTCAGGAACTATCTAAGGAATTTCATGCATGCTTAGTATCAGGCCTGAGACAGAAGGGCAAGAAATGAGTTTATGTGTTCTGATGTTTTGAAACAAGTCAAATATCTCCATGCACACATTCTTGCTTAATACATCAGGAAACTCTCCAAGACTGAATTTCCCTTTTGGGGCTACTAGTTTGGGCTAGATTGAAAAGATAAAGTGTTTCCAGTCAATATCTATAAAACCTTTCAGAGTTGGGAGAGAATGAAGGTTGATTTGTTTATCAGTTTTGAACAAGAAAGGATGAATGAATCTTCTTTGGGATTTGGAGCAGGTCAAATGAAAAGAAGCAATAATGATTTCTAATCCACTGCCCAATTGGTAAATACAAAAAAAATTACGTGGTCACTGATGGTTTTTATTGAAAAGAAATTCTTAATTATTTATAAATTACCACGCTATTTGCATTTTTGAGATTTTCTTTTAAAAATATTTTCCTATTCCTAGGTTACAAAGTTGTTCATATTTTCTTATTATAACTTGATAGTTTCACTTTTCACAAGTAGGCTTTTAATTTATCTGTGGTCCACCTTTGAATATGATGTTAGATTCCTAGTTATTTTTACATATGTAGTGAGCCAGGTTTCTCCCATCACCACCTAATGAACAGTCTCCCCCTTACTCATTATTTATGGCATCCTTCTTATGGTATGTTTATGTGTGTGTGTGTGTGTGTGTGTGTGTATTTGTATAAAATTTCAGATATATACCGCATTGGTGAAACATTTATATAGTTTATTAAGTGACCCCCCCAATTACTCTAGCACCCATCTGACTCTACACAGAGCCATTACAATGCTATTGACTATATTCTCTAAGCTGTACTCTATGTCCCCATGACTATTTTATAACTACTAATTTGTACTTCATTTCTTTTCATTTGCATGAGTGAAATCATTTGGTATTTATCTTTCTCTGTCTGACTTATTTCACTCAGCATAATACCCTCTAGGTCCATCCATGTCATTGCAAATGGTAGGATTTCATTTTTTTTATGGCTGAGCAATAGTCCATTGTTTATATGAACCATAAATTCTTTATCCAGTTGTCTATCAATGAGCATTTAGGTTGCTTCCATATCTTGGCTATTGTGAATAGCATGGCTGTGAACCTAGGGAATGCATAGATCTTTAAGAATTAGTGTTTTGGTTTTCTTTGAATAAATATACAGAAGTGCAATTATGGGTCAAAAGGTAGTTTTATTTATTTATTTATTATTTTGAGAAACCTCCAAACTGTTTTCCATAGTGGCTGTACCGTTTTGTAATCCTACTAACATTGTACGAGAGGTCCCTTTCCTCCACATTTTTGCCAACACTTGTTTTTTGATTTATTGGTGATAGTCATTCTGACAGGTGAGAGGCAATATCTCATCATGGTTTTAAGTTGCATTTTTTTGATGATTAGTGACTTTGAGCATCTTTTCAGATATCTTTTGGCCATCTGTATTTCCTCTTTGGAGAAATACCTATTCAGATTTTCTGCCCAGTTTTAAGTTTTTTTTTTTGTTTTTTTTTGTTTTTGAGTTGTATGAGTTCTTCATAAATTTTGGATATCAACCCCTTATCATATTTATCATAAGAGACTATCTTCTATTTAGATTTTCTTTTCATCTTATTGATGGTTTCTTTTGCTGTGCAAACCCTTTTTAGTTTGATATAGTCCCATTTGTTTGTTTTTTTCTTCTGATGCCTTTGCCCAAAGAGATCTATCAGAAAAAATATTACTAATAGCAATATCAGAGAGTTTACTGCCTATATTTTCTTCTAAATGTTTTATGGTTTTGGGTCTTACATTTAAGTCTTTAATCCATTTTGAGTTTATTCTTGTATATGGTGTAAGAAGGTAGTCCCATTTCATTTTTAGCATGTATCTGTCTAGTTTTCCCTATACTATCGTTGAAGAGACCATCTTTACTTGTATATTCTTACCTCCTGTCATAGATTAAGTGAGTGTATAGGCATGGATTTATTTCTGGGCTCTCTATTCTCTTCCATTTCTCAATGTATCTGTTTTTATACCAGTACCATGCTGCTTTGATTACTTTAACCTTGTAGTATTATTTGATATCAGGTTGTATAATACCTCCTATTTTGTTCTTCTTTCTCAAGATTACTGTGGCTATTTAGAATCTTTTATAATTCTGTATAAACGTTTAGATTATTTGTTCTAATTCTCTGAAAAATGCTATTGGCATTTTGATAGGAATTGCAATAAATCTATAGACTGCTTTGGGTAGTATATCCATTTTAACGATATAGATTCTTCATACCCATGAGCATGGCATATGCTTTCATATATTGGTATTTTCTTCAATTTTTTTTCAATGACATAATTCTGTGAGAACAAGTCTTTTACCTCCTTGGGTAATTTGATTCCCAGGTATTTTATTGTTTTTGATGCAATTGTAAAATGGAATTGTTTTTTAATTTATCTTTTTGATAGTTGATCTTTGGTATATACAACTGACTTCTGAATGTTAATTTTGTATCCTGCTACTTTATTGAATTCATTTATCTGTTCTAACAGTTTTTTGGTGGCATCTTTAGGATTCTCTCTATATAGTATCATCTCGTCTGCATATAATGACAGTTTTACTTCTTCTTTTCCAATTCGGATGACTTTTATTTCTCTTTCTTGTCTGATTGCTGTAGCAAGGACTTCCAATACTATGTTGAATAGAAGTGGTGAAAGTGGTCATCCTTGTCTTATTCTTGATCTTAAGGAAAATGCTTTTAGCTTTGCCCCATTGAGTATGATGTTAGCTGTAGGTCTGTGATATATAGCCTTTATTATGTTGAAGTATGTTCTCTGTATTCCCACTTTGTTGAGAGTTTTTATCATAAATAGATATTGGATATTGTTGATTGCTTTTTCTGCCTCTTTTGATATGATCATATAATTTTTATCTTTCAACTTGTTTATGTGGTATATCATATTGATTTGCAGATATTAAACCAAACTTGCATCCCAGGAATAAATCCAACTTAATCATGGTGTATGATATTTTTAATATATTGCTGAATTTGGTTTGCTAATATTTTGTTGAGAATTTGCATCAATGTTCATTAGGATATTGGCCTATAGTTTTCTTTTTTTGTAATGTCTTTGGTTTCTGAATCAGGGTAATGGTGGCCTCATAAAAAAATTTGGCATCCTTCCCGTCTCTTGAACTTTTTGGAATAGTTTAAGAAGAATAGGTGTTAATTCTCCTTTGAATTTTTGGTAAAGTTCATCTATAAAGTCATCTGGTCCAAGACTTTTGGGTTTTGGATGTTTTTTGATTATTGATTTGATTTTGTTGGTGGTAATCAGTTGGTTCAGATTTTCTGTTTCTTCCTGAATGAGTTTTGGAAGATTGTATGTTTCTAGAAATGTATCCATTTCTTCCAGATTGTCCAATTTGTTGGCATATAATTGCTCGTAGTATTTTCTTACAATCCTTTGAGTTTCTGTGGGGTTCATAGTTACTTCTCTTTGACTTCTGATTTTATTTATATGGTTCCTCCCTCTTTTTTTTCTTGATGAGTTTGGTTAAAGGTTTACCAATTTTGTTTATCTTTTCAAAGAACCAGCTCTTGGTTTCATTGATTTTTTTTGTATTTTTTTTCTAGACTCTATTTTGTTTATTTCCGCTCTGATTTTTATTATTTCCTTCCTTCTACTCACTTTGGGTTTTGTTTGCTGTTCTCTTTCTAGTTCTTTTAAGTGTAAGGTTAGGTTATTTGAAATTTTTCTTGTTTCTCTAGGTAGGCCTGTATTACTATAAATTTTCCTCTTAGGACCGTTTTCTCTGTGTCCTGTAGATCTTGAGTTGTTGTGTTTTCATTTTCATTTGTCTCTAGGTATCTTTTGATATATTCCTTGATCTCATTGTTAACCCATTCTTTGTTTAATAGCATATTATTTAGCTTGCATGTATTTGTTTATTTTCCAGTTTTTTTGTTGTTGTTGATTTCTAGTTTCATACCATTGTGGTCAGAAAAGACGCTTGATATGATTTCAGTTTTCTTAAATTTTTTGAGATTTGTTTTGTGGCCTAACATGTGGTCTATCCCAGAAAATGTTCCATGTGCACTTGAGAAGAATATATATTCTGCTGCTTTGGGGTGAAACGCTCTGAAAATATCAATTAAGTCCACCTGGCCTAGTATGATATTTAAGGCTTCTGTTTCCTTATTGATTTTCTGTCTGGAAGATATGTGCATTGGTGTCGAAGTCTCCTACTATGGTATCATAGTCTCCTACTATGAGTGTATTACTGTTACTCTCTCCCTTTATGTTGATCAATAATTGCTTTGTTTATGTTGGTGCTCCTGTGTTGGGTGTGTATATGTTTACTAGAGTTAAGTCTTCTTGTTGTATCGATCCCTTTATCATTATATAATGCCTTTCTTTATGTCTCTTATAGCCTTTGTTTTAAAGTCTGTTTTGTCTGATATGAGTTTTGTTACCCTTGCTTTAAAAAAAAATTCCATTTGGTGTGGGTCTGTTTGGATTCTTCTTGTTTGGGACTCTTTGTGCTTCCTGGACTTGTATGTTTAATTCCTTTGGCAGGTTAGGAAAGTTTCTGTCATTATTTCTTCAAAAAGTTTCTCAATCCCTTGCTCTCTCTCTCTTCTCCTTCTGATACCCCTATGATACAGATGTTGGTACACTTGACATTGTCTCAGAGGTCTCTTAAACGTTCTTCATCTTTTTTGATTCCTTTTTCTTTTTGCTGCTATGATTGGGTGTTTTCTGCTACCTTGTCTTCTAATTAGCTGGTTTGATCCACTGCTTCTTCTAATCTGTTGATTCCTTCTAGTGTATTCTTCATTTAAGTTATTGCATTCTTCATTTCTGACCTTTTTTATAGTTTCTGTCTCCTTTTTAATGCTTACTATCTCTCTTTGAAGTTCTCACTGCGATCATCTATTCTCCCCTTAAGTTCATTGAGCATCCTATAACAGTCATGTGTGCGGAGGGCCACTGCTTGCAATGAATGCATGGCCCAGGGAAGGGGCAGGGCGGGACCAGCTGCCTGGCAATGGGTCTGCTGCAGAGAATTTGTTGGTTGGGTGGAACGGGGTGTCAGGGAGACATAGGGCGGGGCAGACCAATCTCATGAGGCCAATGCCGCTTTAGAATTGGCCCTTCGGTGGGAGGGGTCAACACAGGCAAGATGGCAGCCATCTGCAGACGGCCCCAGAGCGGGGGCCCAACAAAGGAGCAATGGCAGCTATGCCGTCAGTATTCACCCTGGCACCACACCTCAGTCTTTCTCCACATGTCTATTGTCTCTCCCAAGCTGCTGACTGCGGGCGCCCACGGTGAATGTCTGCGAGCGAGTGAGTCTGTGCGCGGGCCCTTTAAGGGGATGTCTGGGTTTTCAGGTTCCTTCCATCTCACCTGATTCTAGTAGCCAGAATCCCAAATAACTTTTATGGTCAAATGTCATGGGACCTACTGGAACTCGAGTCCTGGGCTGGAGAGCCCCTGTACCCGGCTAGGGCCCCTCTCTCCTTCAGGGGGCCTGTGCAGCTGCACTCCCCCTACCATGCTCAACTGCCACATGTGGATGTGGGACCAGCCCACTTCACATCTTCACGCCTCCTACTGGTCTCCATGTAGCTTTTTCTTTATTTCCTTAGATGTATGTGTTATGATCAGCTGGACTTAAGGTGGTTCTCCATGTTGTCTGTTTTATAATTTGATTGTAATTTTAACGCGATCCTGGGTGGAAGTGAATTCCATTTTCACCTACTCTACCATCTTGACCCCTCCTTATGATATATTACGTCTCTGTATATGCAGGAATCTGTTTCTTGGCTCTCTATTGATCTATTTATCTGTTCTTGACCTCTAAATGCACTGCTTTTATTATTATGGCTTTGTGGTATGTATTAATATATATTACAGGGCAAATCCCCATTCTTTAATTTTATTTTGAAAGGTTGATTTAGTCAGTCCTGAACTAAGGGGGCAACACAGAGGATTGGAGAGGTAATAAGTGGTAGATGAACACAATAGAAGCAATAGATTAGGTGCAAAGTGTCATGAATGGATTTTAAAAACTGTAATGAGAAGAAATCAAGAAACTAAATGAGATATGTAATTTAATAAAAAATTATTTTTAATAAAAATAAAAATACATCTATTTATGTAAAATATACCTAATTTTAAGAATATATAAAAACAAAAAAAATCAACTCATTAAACACATTAGAATAGTTATCTTTGATGGGAGAGTAGTGGTTGTGGATTTTGAAAAGAAAATATATAAAAATCGCATAAAATAAAAATGGATTTATAATGGAGCAGGCCACATTTGAGGTAATAGTGTAATGATAAGTTGGGGGAAAAAATGCCATAAATTACCTAACTTTTCAGATTGGAACCAGGGAGAAAGTTAGTTTTCATATAGTATGTGTTTTTGGTGGATGATTAAAACGAAAACTCAGGTCAGATGTGGGTTCATCTCTGTAAATCGATTTCTGTCAACTAGCACATTAGGGAGCAGAAGTTAGAAATCTCACCAGGAGGAGCTAGAATTATTTGATCTTATCTTTTATGAGATATTGATATTACTTGGGACCAGTTAGTAGAGAACTCTGTCCCAGAAAGCTCCTGTCCTGGACTATGGGAGGCCCTAAGTATAAACATGCCCAGATCCCTGCCTGAGTCACTCAGCACTTCACCCTGCTTCAAAGAAAAGAGCACTTTGTCCAGGAGTGCAGTGCCCTGACCAAGAGCTAAAAGCATCCTCCTTTCTAATTGTCAATTATCTCTACACTCCAAGATAAACATTTCTCTTTTAACATCAGACCAGCCTGGAAGGTTCATTTAGGACAGGGCTATTTGAAGGGCTGGAGGAGAATAGAGAAAGCAAAGAGACGAAGTTTAAAAACATGACACATAGTCTGCTTCTTCTGATATGTCTCATATACAGTCCTAATTAGAGAATGGCAATGCATTAGCCTGAACCTTTAGGGAAGGAGGAGGTAGGTTACACAAGGAAATAAATCTCCGTTTTCAAAAACTTCTGTGTGGATAGGAAGTTACTTCTAAGAGGGATTTTTTTTTCCCCCAACAAAGCCCTATTTATTTGTTAGTAGACCAGAATCTCTTTCTTTCTTTCCTTCCGCCCGCCCTTCCTTCCTTCCTTCCTTCCTTCCTTCCTTCCTTCCTTCCTTCCTTCCTTCCTTCCTTCCTTCCTTCCTTCCTTCCTTCCTTCCTTCCTTCCTTCCTTCCTTCCTTCCTTCCTTCCCTCCTTCCAATCTTCCTTTCATCTATACATATGTATATTTATACATACATATGTATATGTGCATGTGTGTATATGTAGATATATACACACATACACACACTGTGTGTGCACACATGTATACTTTAAAAAGACAATAGTTTTTTTCATTTTTGCTATTACAATAAGACTTAGCTCAGAAACTTTCCAAGTAGAGACCTAATTCTCCAGTTCATTTATGTAATTAATAGGATTGCAATAGACTTGACTTTGTTTGACAGCAAGGCCAGAGATAATTTAATTCAGTACCTCCCTAAACCTGTTGTGCTTCCATGAGTCAAAAGAAGAGGTAAAGAGGATCTAGTAAGAAAGAACAGGAACGTTTATTCCTGAGTAACAAATAAGTAAGGCTAATACTGAAAGACTTTTCCTGAAGTTAATCCTCTAGTGGGTCTCTGCTTCGAAGAATAAAATAAGGTCCCTCGAATTCCTTTTGCTGGTGCTCCCTCCCTCCATTTCCTCCCCTGAGTGACCCTTTCCTTTCCCTTCTCTCCCCTACCTTTCATCTCTCTTCGCCTGGCATACTTAAAATCCAGAAATCCATGTGCTAATTAGTGTGGTTATGATTTGCAATCTGTCCAGTAATACCAGGAAGTGAGACGCAACCTTTTCAAGTTCAGTAGCAACCATCTAATGCAAGTCAAAACAGAGATGTGTTCAGCTAATTTGGTGGAAGGGGATAGTTGGATTTATATATTCAAAGTTCAGTGATGACAGGTCACATTCAAAGGGGACAGTCTCTGTGTTAAAATGTACCAATAAGGTCAGAAACTTTCTAGGCCAAGCAGAAAGAAGAGAAATTGTTTTTGTGGAATGAGCTGTTAAACGTGGAAGCCCAAGAGAATCAGGAAACCTGTTTTCAATCAGACACAAAGATTATTTCTATTTCTTTCCAGCTCTAGCAATGAGACTTTTTAAAAGGATTTGGGGAAGTAGCGAATACTTGGTTGTCCAATTATTAGCCTAGATAGACTGTTAGTTTTGGGATGATATTTTTGTTGGTAAGGGAAGAAAGAAAATATGTGGATTTTTGTTCTTGGAGCCACTGGGTGAATTTTGTTTCCAGCTCTCCAACCCTTTTGGCATGACCCTTTGCCACCAATGCCCAGCTAGCATTCCATATGACTCTTTGGAGTTTGGACTGTTATTTTACCCAACAAATGAGTGTAAATAAGGAGAAAGTTCTTTGCTTATTCTGGCCTAGTGAAGAGAGAAGAACAGATTCCCGTGGCTGGCAAGGACTAATTCTAGGGTTAACACCCAAATGACCATGCCATTAAAAGAAGCAGAATCTTTGACCTTAAAATTCCAGTGACCATTAAGTTTCTGAGCTCTCATAGAGAAACTCATCAGGCTGAATGACTGAATGAAATTATTCCTTTGGTGAATATTTGAGCTATGATTATTCACTAGAAAGAAATGGTTAGAAATATTTTCTGATGTTTCTGAACAATCTATCTATTATTATTAAAGAAGTAGAGCTAATATTAGTTCTTGGTATTGGGTAAGCTGTTGAAATTGTCTGATGGTATCTGCGATGCAGAATTGTTAAGATTAATATATCATGTGTTATGCAGTTAGCACAGAATATGTCCTTAATTATCATTATTTTTAGGCTTCTTTACTGACAGACTGAAAGTTCTTCAAGGGTTAGGCTACTTCTTAATAATTTTTTCCCCTCAATTTATAATACAACATCTGGAGCTCAAGAAATGTTTACACAATTTGAGACATAATTGTCAAATTTGACATATAAGACTCTGAGTTCAAATTTTTTCATGGGCCTTGAATTTCTTGCATGCCTCATTCAGTTTTTGTGTTTTCTGTTGTTTTATCAGGTGGACATCCAACTCCCACCTTTTTTTTTTCTTCACAGGTTTTGATTCTATTCATGCTCTCTGTTAGACTAACAACCAACTTTTGGACTGGTCTTGATTTTGTCTTTACTAACTCCTCTTGGTTCAGAGTCAGAGTCCATAATGGCCATATCTTCTGACTTAATAGGTCAGTGACCACTGGCCAACCTGCTGATGTGATTGATGGCATGTAAGAACAGCAGAAGCCTAAGAGTTCCTTCACTTTAAGATCAGCCTCTGGTAGGCAGTTCAGTCCTTGATCCTGCTGTGGCCCCATTGTTGGGAGGTATACAGCTCATGCCAGTCAGCGGAGGAAGTGTTTGAAGTAGGTGAGATTTTTTTCTGTGCTTCTCTTTCTCCCTCTCCCAACACACATACACACAGATGCACACAAATGTAGAGCTAAACTTTGTTGCTAATTTTGCCATAGTTTTAGTCTGGTGGAACAAAAAATGCCAGCCAGGTGAGTCATATTCTGATTTATTGAATAAACATTTTCCGTGTGAGAAGCAGAGAGAAAAATGAAACTTGCCTGTTTGAGGTGGAAAAGGCTAGGGTTTCCAACACACTGGACTGCAGTTCTGAGCTGGGCTGGCTGCCACAGGATCACCTGGGGAACTTTATAAAGAAACTGGCTTCCAGGTCCACCCTTAAAGATCTCCAGCCAAAGCTCTCTTGACGATGCTTGGGTTTGACTGGTTTCCGCAACCACTGTTTTTTCGCAGTCCCTTAAGTTTTAGAGTGGAGAGCATGAAAGCCCAGGAAGGAGTGATTTGTGCAAGTTTCTTTGGGAGAAAGAGAAAAAGCTGAGATGGAGAGAGAAGAAATAAATATTTAGTGAATATGAGAGTTCAGTGGGAGCTGTATTCAGTGCTTTTCACATTTGGTCTCATGGCCTTGGGAGAGACATTAGCCTCTCCAGTTCCAGAGGAGAAAATTTAGGCTCAGAGAGGCTAAGTCATTTGCCCAAGCTCACACAGCTATAAAATGGTGGAGATGGGCTGTGGATCTAAATTTGCCTTACTGCAAAGCCTCTCAGTTTTAATCATCTTAATCCTAATCCTTGAAATTCTAATCCAGTTGGAATTTTCTTATTTTAACATAACTAAACTGCTCAAACTGGTTAGGTTTTTATTACATTGACATGCCACTATTTATCTTCCTGAGACTGAGTTCTGTTCTGTTCAGAACCTGTGCTGGTTCTGTTTGACCTTGTGATTCAGCGTTCTGTATCTTTAGCACCAACAGAGCCCCCTGGAACTAGATTCCTTTTAACAAGTATTTATTGAAAAACTGCTATGTGCAAGATGCATTGTTAGGCACTTAGAGGTGAACACGAAAGACAAAGTTTCGGTATTTATTGAGCCCATGGTCTTGAGGGGGCTATGAGAAAAGAAATTATGCAAATAAAGTGCAATGAGATTTATACCAGGGGAAGTAGAAATGCTTTGAGAATTTGTAGCAGAGAAATTTAACCCAGACTCAGGGCCGAGGGACGCCTTTACAAAGCTGACAGCTAGAGATGATCAGGAGTTAGCTAAGTAAAATGTGGAGCAGGAGTATGGGAGAAGGGCGGTATTTCAGAAGAGCAAACGGCATGTATGAATTCCAGGAGTTTAGACATTGTGTGAAGAGTTTGCATTTGACCAGTTCAAGGAACTGAATGAAGCTTATTATTTCTGGAAAGAGGGAGAGAGGTCGGATGTTAGAATGGGAGAGGTAGGAAGCCTCCAGATGGAGAAAAGCCATAAAACCCCATTAAGGTCTTTGGATTTTACCCTAAAGCATGGCTAAGCCACTGAAATTTCCCAATCCTGTAAAAATGATCTTGGGATTAAAACCAATGTGTAATATAAACAGATTTATATTTTGGAGGATACTTCGATGGCAGTGTTAGTGATGAATTGGGATGGATTGAACTTCGAGGCAGGGAGGCCAGTTAGGAGGCTATTTCATCTGGAGACTAAAGCTGTGTTTTATAAATCCTTGTAATTTCAGCACCTAGCACACTGCCAGGTACCTAATATGTACTGAGTAAATACAGCTTGAATGAATGGATGTAGAAATGAATGTTTGTTAGGACAAACTATTCCTCAAATATTTCTTGCTCATTTGGCTTCATATCTTTGTCCAAGCTGTTCTACTTCTCCCAGCGTGCCTATGCTTTTCCCATCTATCTGAACAAATACTAACTATGCTTGTAGGTCCAGCTTAAGACTCACTGCTTCTTGAAGCCTTCTTTGACTATTCTTTCACTGATTTCCTACCCACCTCAATTCTAATATGACTGAGAGTCTGTTCAAAGCTTTATGACGTTTTGTTGTGCATGATGATGTTTCATGTAGATTAATCCTCAACTACTTCTAAATTTAGCTTAAGATTTAAAAAATATGTTTAGTCAACAAGTATATAGCTGTATTTACCTACCTACCTACCTACTTATCATTAAGGCTAAGAGGCTTGGGAGAATCTCTTTGACATACATTTATAGAAATATTAAATTTCATCCTGAAAAATAAATATGAATATAGATATCAATTAACCTTAAAATACACATTAAATCTGATTCAGAAAATTTTCTGCCAGAAATCTATGCTAAGAAAATAGGCAGAAATGATCATAGAGATTTATGTCCAAATATATTTATCTCTGTCTTTGAGATTTTAAGAAATTAGAGATAATCTATTTAAACATGGGGGGGAACAGAGGTTAAATAAATAATGTTATAATTATATGGAAAGTGAAGTTATAAGTCAGTATTATCAATGTTTTCTTTTAAATATTTAAATTTTTTCGCAATGATAATATAGTTAAACTGACAATATAAATATTATGTCAAAGCACTGCAAAATTATTTTATGTTCTTCCCTGCTGTAAGTTGCCCAGATTGGCCAATAGGGCTACCATTGAGCATTCAGTGAGCCCTCGCCCACCTTTCTGGCAGCCGGTGCAGGAGAAGAGAGGGGAGATGGCTTTCTCTTTCACTCTCCCTCTCCAGGCCAGCCGCTGGAAGGTTGCCATCCTCATATTTACATGAACCAAGTCTGCAACCCACCTGACCAAGTTGGGCTGCTCACTTCTGGTTTATCTCCTATGGATGTTCTGAGATATGAATCACTGACAAGCTGTGGCCATGTAGTTAGATGACACGGTGGCCCAGGAGTATCTTCGAACAGGATTCCAAAGCCCAGACCTGCTGCTCAGTCTGTCTTTTCCATCCCAACAATTGCTTATGTTCAAAAAGCAATTATTGCAGGTCAGACCATATCTTCTCTCCTCTGGAGATTTATATTAGGCCTGATTCTTTTCCTGTTTTAGCAGTGGCAGGACAGTCCCATAAAGCGCTACCCAGGGATAGCCTGGCCTACTGTGGTAGGAAACAAATGCTAGGAGAGTTGTTATCACATCCCATAAATGTCTGGGATAAAAGGCCCTGAATTGCCAAGTATATTATGGTTATCTCTTGAGTGAGAAGAAACTCTCTAATGTGAAACAGCAGCCTCAGCAGCAACAGCCAGGCGGCAGAAACCCGTCAGGAACCAATTTCCTCATCTCGATGGGAGCCAATGATGGCTCCCTGATAGGCCTCTCTTGACCTGATATTAAGAGCTGTGATGTGTGATGTTTGCCTTTGTGTTGTCTATCTGCAACATTCTTTAGCTTCTAAGTGTATATTCTGACTATCCCCCTGTAATAAAAACAGCCAGCACATGCTGAGCTTGCCCTACGTGCGGGACTGTGTTTTAAGATTTAGGCATGTGTTACTTCCTTAAAGTCTCACAACAACCCTGTGAAGTAGGTACTCTTATGATTATCACCTCATATATACGAAAACTGAGGTGCAGAGAGGTTGTCTGCCTGAGGTCACATAGATAGTAATTAAAGAGTAAGGACTCAAGGTTTCTGGCAATCTGACCCAGGCGTCTACACTAACCACCATGTATACTAAATAAACATTTGCAGAATGCTTAAACAGTACCTGACACACAGAAAGTACAAAGTAAGTATCAACTACTAGCAACTCTTTTTAGTAATTCTGAGTAATGATCGATTTTCTATTTCAATTTGATGTGTCCATAGAAGTGACTTAGTTTCCGTGGAGAATTGAAAACAAAACAACAAAACATCAATACAGAAATAAATTCTCGTTAAGCATCTTTGGGCTAAATACTTGGAAGCTATATAACAGAAGGAAGTTAACACAGTCCTGCACATCACAGATGATGAAAGTAAGAAATGGTAAGGTAGGGTCACCATCCTCTACATTTTAGCAGACCTTAAAAAGATCTTTTTTTTTTTTTTCTTGAGTCAAGAAGCTTATAGATGGTGGGTGAGGGGCCAATGGTGAACGAATAAATAAGTACTCGTAGCTTTTGAGACATTTAGCCTTCTTTTCATACCCACACATGTGTAGTTCTTAGACTACACATTTTTCACTTGTATTTTTATGAGATCACCTTTCTTTCAACAACTTCCTTGATATTTAACCAAATTCCATCTGGATAAGTATATTGAGTTTGGGGTGGGACTGGGAGAGAAGCCCAGATTGCAGTACTTCCTCCACTCTGAGACAGACTAGGGAATGTTCAAGTTGAAGAGTTTATGGTTTATATGGGAGATATTTATGCACACACATATGTAGCTTAACAATGTGGGGCAGCCTATTGATTTAAATGTCAAATGAGTATGCGTAATTATAGTATTTTTGTAGTACTGCAGAGAGGCTACTTGAAATGCCGCTGATATTAATTGAGAAGCATTTTTCCACGGTGGAGGTAGAGAATGCAGAGTATATAATAAAATGGTTTAGTAAAAAAGAAAATCACCTTGGAGAGGATTTTATTTTAGCCCATCCTTGAAAAAGGATAGTGTATTGCTTAGGAAAGATAACAGCAACACAACACAAGCTTAGAATCTTAGTTTCTTATAACAACTAATGTTTAGTTTTCATTTATTCTGCATTGCTGGAGGATCTGCTCAGTCTCATCCTCATTCTGGGACCCAGGCTGATGGTGCAGTATAGTCAGAAGGGAAGACCTTTGGAGAGTCTGAAACTGGCAATTGATGCTCTGCTCTATAAGTGACACAAGTAACTTACATTCAGATGTCATTAGCCAGAACTATACGCATGTTTCTAGGAAGAACAATTTGTTCTGCATTGAAAAAGTTGAGAAGTAGAAATATTTTATAACTACTACCACAAATGAACAGCATTTAAGTAAGGGAGATGAGAGGGTAAAGTGGAAGCAGCTAAGACCTATTGAGATAGTCAATGAGAAAATTCAGCTTATAGAGAAGTAAAATGAGTTATAATTGCAAAGATGTGCAGGGCTAGATTGGAAGAGGCTTAAATGTCAGGCTAAGGAGTTTTGCCTTTTATACACAAGCCATTGGTTCTAAAACTTCTTTTTGCCAATAGAGATAATTTTAAAGCAGACTTATTTAGATCCATACATGTAAAATAGAAAAAAAAAAAAAAGGATTATTTGTGGTAGAAGAAGGGATAAGAGGGCCCTGAAAGTCTTTCCACTTGGCTTCCCACTCCTTCTCTCTATTGGAGTCCCATGGCTCTTTGAAACAGTTTAAAAATCACAGTTCTGGGATCTAAAAGCATCCCATGCATGAAAGCATCCAGGACATTTAGGTATGGGTGAAATAGCATTTCTACTGTTAAAACCATGGTTGGCAACTATAGATTAAAAAGATAGAAAAAAGAAAGATTAAAGATAGTTTAGTATATAGGAGAAACAGAGTAGAGAGTTCAATAAAGAGGCATAAAATAATAAGACCCTTGAATCTGAGTGTTGACAAAGGTGGATGTGTCTCAAAGAAATGTTTGACAAACTGGTGACTGATTGGACTTCAGCATTCTTGGAAAGGGCAGAATTGAAGACAGTGACTTCACGACACTTGTGAACTGGAGGAAAGATGGAGCAATGAATGTTAAAATCAAGACCTACAGAGTTTTATGGAGTGAGCCAACAAGTATTTATTTACTGCCCATTGTAAGATATGATGTACTTTGGAGAAAATATAAATTTAATATTAGATACTTTAGTTTTATGCAACAGCAGATTATCCTCAAATGTCTAATGCATGGTTAGAAGTAGGATGTTGGTGCCCAAGAGAACACAGGGCCACAGGTGTGGTTTAGGAGGCATTCATGTAGAAATGAAGTACAGTTCATTGGAATTGATTATTGTAAACACAAGTTCATAGATGTATGACTCTGAGAGAGATGCAGGGAATGATATGAATCTTTAGAGTCACTGATAATGACTAATCTCTGTAAAGTTTGGTATTAATGAGGACGCTGGGAAAGATGTCTCAAAATCACAAAGTAAGATATACTAAAATCTGTACTTTTTTTCCTCTGGATAGTTTTGGCGGCAGGTTTATTTTGATGGTGCTGAATGAGTGCTTCAGAATTCAAATTGCTTAATTTTTCTTCCAATTTGAGACCCGAGACAATTACCCACATTGGAGCAAAGGGCCTTGTCTTGAAAATTGAAGGAGAAGAGATAGTCCTCATTCTATAGAGTTGATACAGTTCTAGGACTTCAGGGGGCTAGTAAGTTGGCAAATTGGACAACAAAAAAACACAACAACAAAAAAACCATTTATCTGTTCCTAGGGATTAAATTACCAAAGATCCTCAGGACGTTGAACCTTTTTCTCCTCTAAGCACGGGACTGCACAAATAACCCTAATGTATGTGAGCTTGGTGCCGAAGAAAGAACCCTGGCTTGGAGTCAGAAAACCTGCCTGCCTCTGAGGCTTCTTAGCTGTGGTATCTTGAGAAAGTTGTTCCTTCTTCGAATCATGGGTTATTCATGTACAGTATCAGAAGTTTGAATTGAATATATTTACAAAGTAAGATATACTAAAATCTGTACTTTTTTTCCTCTGGATAGTTTTGGTGGCAGGTTTATTTTGATGGTGCTGAATGAGTGCTTCAGAATTCAAAATTGCTTAATTTTCTTCCAATTTGAGACCCGAGACAATTACCCACATTGGAGCAAAGGGCCTTGTCTTGAAAATTGAAGGAGAAGAGATAGTCCTCATTCTATAGAGTTGATATAGTTCTAGGACTTCAGGGGGCTAGTAAGTTGGCAAATTGGACAACAAAAAAAACACAACAACAAAAAAACCATTTATCTGTTCCTAGGGATTAAATTACCAAAGATCCTCAGGACGTTGAACCTTTTTCTCCTCTAAGCACGGGACTGCACAAATAACCCTAATGTATGTGAGCTTGGTGCCGAAGAAAGAACCCTGGCTTGGAGTCAGAAAACCTGCCTGCCTCTGAGGCTTCTTAGCTGTGGTATCTTGAGAAAGTTGTTCCTTCTTCGAATCATGGGTTATTCATGTACAGTATCAGAAGTTTGAATTGAATATATTTAATTATGTTCTAGATTATTTTTATTATTGCAAATTAGTGGAACAATTTATCTTTATTATAAATTAATATTCATAATATTAAGTACCTTAATTTATGCTGAGTTCTGAATATATTATCTCATTTAGTCTTTAAAGTCTGAAAACATATTGATATCACATTATAAAAATAAGGAAACTAAGCCTCAGAGGGATTAAGGGACTGGCAGAAGGTCACATAGCTAATATGGGGTAAAGCTGGGATTTAAACTCAGTTTCGACTCTAAACCCCATGCTCCTAACCTCTGTGTAATATAGATTCTCCTCTGAGAATCTACGAAACTTTAAAAACCACAGCCAAAAGCAGCGTATTCCTTGTTTTCTGTCCTGGTCAGAGATTAGTTGGAGAGAGACTGCTCTTTTGAATTAGAATGTTCTTAAGGGCACAAGTATGTCCTTTGAATTTATGCCTATTCTTTAGATTATCAGAATTTAGAATCCCTCTTGACAAACAGGATCTTAGATTACTGTGGCACTATGCCCCCGCAAGCCACAGAAAGGCTATCCAGCCAACTTTAAAATTCAAGCCACAGAAAGGCTATCCAGTCAACTTTAAAATTGTTCTAGGTCTTTATTCAGTCTCAGTCAAGGGCCCAAAGGGAAGGTCAGGGGAGGCTGTTGCTCTCTCTACCTCTCTGTCTAACATGACCCTTACTCAGAAGGGAGCAGTGTCTTTGAAGGGTTTGTTATAAGCTTTCCAGCTGTGACTGCCTCTATATCCTTTTTGTATATCTATCTGTATCCTCTAAGCTGAGCCTTACTGGAGGCTTTGCAGGTTTGGGTAAAATAGTTTGCTAACTTGTACATTTGTTTGCTCTGTAAATTATCCTCCTTAACTAACAGACAACATGATTTTATTCCTTGAGCTACAGACCAAAACCCACCATAGCTTGTTTTACAAAATTATAAGTTGGAAATGAGGACACCTGACTTTTATTCACAGCCTAGCTAGAATGTCGGTCACATTTCACAAGCCAAAATCTCCCAGAATGATGGAATCTGGGATTGGAAAGAGCCTTAAAGGTCTTCTACTCTGACTTTCTGTCTGTTGATAGAATATCTTCTATTTCAGAGATGCTCTTTTTCAGGGTTGCTATAAATGCAACCTTACCCTCCAGGCCCTCCCCAGGGGACCTCTTGGGCTTTGAGTTGGGCTGCTGTTGAGCATTGGTGACTATGCCCACCAGTATCCGATTTGGAAGGAAATGGATGTGATTCAGCTGTGAAAATTACAAATTAGGTTTTGGCTTTCAGACCACTGTGTATTTTTAGAACCAGAGGAGAATAAAATAAACACTATTTTAGGTCTAATAAAGATTATTAATATTATGTGCAGGAGAAAAATGCCTTCCTGGTGATCAGTTAGAATACTTCTCCTAAATATAAATTTTCCCGATAATGTTAATTTCCTCCAAGATAATACTATACATCATTTTTATTCATGACACCCCCCTCTTTTAAAAAATATATTTTTCAGTGATTAGGGGCCAGGAACTCGATGCACTCATTTTATTAATAGCTATAGAAACTAGCTTTGCCAATTGAGAGCTGCTTGGAGAGTAGGGACGTTTTTCTTCATTGATGCGCCACCTCCTCTGAAGCACAGTAGCTGGCACCTCGTAGGGGCACAAAACATGATTGTAGAGTAAGAAGGTAATCCTAAAACATATTTTCTGATAATAGAAGTTAATGCCAGCTGTGTTCTTGCTGTGTGCTCACATGGCCTTTCCTTGGTGAATGTATGAGGAGAGAGATCTCTGGTGTCTTTTTTCTGTTCTTATAAGGGCACTTATGCCATCACGAAGGTTCCACTCTCATTACTTCATCTCGTTTAGTTCTCTCTCAAAGACACCATCTCCATATATCACATTGGAGGTTAGGACTTTAACAATTGGGTTTTGGGGCGACATAAACATTCAACTCATAAACAAATCTTCAAGGTTAAATAGTTTTCCTAAAGTCACTCGTGTAGTATTTAGACAGGTAAAGGTTGAGGATACAAGACTTCCACTCACCATAACCCAACTTCCTAACAACACATTTCAGGGCTACCCAAGGGGGAGGTGGCTTTCCCTGTGATACCTTCTTTCCTGGCTAATAGATATCCAAACATAAGGGAGGGGCTTGGGTGAAGATCCCTTTCTTATTTCTAGGAAAATTGTCACCTGGCCACCCTCTCCCATTGTCCCAGTTATTTCTCTAAACTTTTGGTTCTAGGAAATGGACTCATTATTAAAAATATTCCTCAATTAACTTCATCAAATAATTCCAAACAGGAGGACATTTTCTTCTTTACAAATACGCAGGGGGAGCTTGTTGCCATCCATTATACTATGCCACTATTAACAGTGCTTCCTCGAACATTTAATTATTGAGTTGGGACAGAGAATGATTGGTGTACCTCAGGACAATCATTTCTCAACAAGTTGCCTGTCCATTACCTGCAAAGTGGGGTCAAGACATTTTGCTTGTTTCCTTTGTGGAAATTATCTCCCGATTTTGATCCCATGTTATCTGATGTGTTTAGCCTCACATCCAGACCGGACTACCATGAAAGTTTCTTGGTACTAAACTAAAACAATTCTTCTCTGTATCTTCATATTCTCAGCAGATAGTATTTTGCAGTGAAAAAACACAGCAAGAGTTGACTTTATTCAGACATTTTTGCCTTTGCCTAATAAGCAATGGCATCTGAGTAGTCCTAACTAGAAACAAAATGGAATTAGGAGAATGCTCTTTCTAGGCAAATCTCACATCTCCTTTTTCCCTGGCTCCCACATGCTCATTTATACCCTTCATATTCTGGAAAACTTTATATCCCATCAAAACTTCCCTGTTCTATATTTCATTCCCCAGGGCCACACTGTTCTGTGACAAAAACTGCTAGTGAATAATTCAGACAGTTTTACTTGTTCATGGTTTAACTATTTAAAAATATGATTGCTATCCATCATATATTATAGTAAATGGAATTTTAGCATTCATTATTTACACAGAATTGGGCTGGGGCTTGGGATGGGGGTGGGAGTTGGGCAAAAATATGAGAAAAGTAACCTCTGTCCTCAAAATTACCTCTAGTTGCAAAGACAAAGCATACCCTCATGAAATTTAAATTGATAGAAACAAGTAGTACACACCATCTAATGTTCTTCAAATGTGTGGTTAATAGATGAGAGGAAAGGTGAGACTATGATTCAACCAAAAGCACACAAAATCTCTAAAAGTCTTGAAGAAGTAATGTGAATGGCAGGCATGTCTATGTGATGGCTCCTTCAGGACAGGTACACAAAGGTAGTGATGATTTTGGTCAGAGTGGCCTTTTGGTGACCCTCTAATCTCATCCTACAGACTGACAGCTAAATCACCATTCAAATGCCATCTGCTGAGCTGGCAATGCTGGTGATTTTGAGCTAGGTTTGTCAAAATGTTCCCCACACTGTTGTCAATGAGAAGGCAGTCAGAAGGGAAGCAACAGGCAATGAAGTAAATGGCAGAATTAACGGCAGCACACAAAGGAAACCCCTAGTGGGCTAAGCGAGCTAATGCATTTTCTTGACTTGCTATTAGTAAAAACTAATTAAATCAGATGCTACTAATTTGAAACTCTAGCTCATTTGGACTGGCCTGAGCTAAATGCTGCTTCTACTCTAGCTATGAAAGAAAGGGTTTCTTAGCAAATTACTGGGGTAAACAAGATTGCAGAAAATTAAATCGCTCGATAGAATAGTAGAGAATCAGTTTGCAAGAAAACAATCATTGTGCTAATTTTAAACCTTTCTTACCTGTTCATTAAAGCAGCCCATTAAGGACCTGTGCCTCAACACTTTGTTATGCTAGTTTGAGTTGTTATGTTTACTACATAGTACAGAGAAAATTTAATTTGGATTTCTCTAATTCACACTGGCTTCTGCATAGCCTAGTTAGTTTGAATTAATGAAATTTGTTAATGGTTGGGGCAACCTTAGAGAGCCGTTTTGGGGAGATTATTAAACTTCATCCTTTTCTGCCTAAAGGTTAAAATGTGAGTTTGCAGAAGCCAGGAAATACTTTTGGTTGTACACAGATTTTTACATAAATTTGCATAAAGGGAAAGTTCATGGCCATGATCTCCTTTTGAATAGAAATAAGTAGGCATCTTCTTCATGCGTATTTTTGACTCCTCGGTCTCTAAGAAGAGAACGAAAGGAAAGAGTCAGGTAGATCTCTTCTGAAGGAAGTTTAGGTTCATGTAAGAGAACTGTAGCATCTATAGTTAGCACTTTTAAAATTGACTGTAAGGAATTGAGATCTGCAAGCAATCTCTGGGGTTTGCAACTTCTTTATTGTGTTTGTTTACTATATATATGTTTTATGTATTCATATATGTGTACATACATATTTGTATATATATAAATTTTTTATTTTAGTATAATGGTAATTATAATCTAAAGAAAAGACAAACATGCTCTGGATCTTTTGTGTGGTTACTTTATAACCTACCCACAATTTTCATAGCTTTGTCTATGTGTGTTTATTATTACATTGATATGAAGGAAAGCTAATGCTTTTTAATAGGAAAAAAAAAACAGGGATATAACAATTAAAAAATGGTATGTTCCCACCGAAGAAGGCAAATGGCATTACTGGGAACTATAAAAATAAAGTATTCTTGGAATCTGAATAGAAAAAAAAAAAGTGGTGAGAGAATCAAGTCACCTGTGGCACATTGTAATAGGTTTGTTGAACTATATCAGAAAGAATATACCATATGTGTATTGTGGTAATTCTAGCAAAATAATGACGTTAAATTAATGTTGTTAATTTTCATTTTATTGGTTTTCTTTGAATTTAGTTTGCACATTTGTTTGAATTTTATAGTTCTGTAAGAGTCAGAAGCACACGGGATTTATAGGTAGTTTTATGTTTATTCATATTTAAATAACATTATAATAAATGTAATTTAAGCCAACACTTAGAATCCAAGAGAAATTTATTCTTTAAAAGAAAGCTGGAGAACTAATGATTGGTAGAAACACAGATTATTGGAAACTGAGAACTCCTTGAAGATAATCGTCCAGTGTTTCCGAAACTGGGTTCCAGGAATTCTGGGTTGGGAGGTATTCATAGGTATGCCAACAGAAATGGAGGGGGCTTTATGATCAAACAAGCCCTGTAAAAGCAGAGCTGTATCCCCTCCTACAAACTCACAGTGCTCATTTAAGAAGAAAAGCCTTAGCAAGAGCCAATGGTAAGAAAAAAGAAAAAAAGAAAGAAAAAAAACCTGTCCAGTTTTTGCAAAGCAACATTTCCCAACCTTATCAGCACCCAGAGCCGCAGGCAAGCCGTAGGACCTGCCTCCAACCTGCAGAAGAATTCTCCCACAGAACTCGAGTATGGGAAGCGCTGCTCGGGGCTCAGGCCCTCGCTTCTCAGAATGGGAAATGGAGAGGCTGCAGTGGGCTGACCAGTGTCCACCCAAAAGTCATGTCCACCTGAACCTCAGAATGTGATCTTATTTGAAAATAGTCTTTGCAGATGTAATTAGTTAAGATGAGGTTCTGATGGTTAATTTTAGGTGTCAACTTGACTGGGTCACAGGGTGCCCAGATATTTGGTCAAACATTATTCTGGGTGTTTCTTTCTACGAGGGTGTTTTTGGATGAGTTTAACATTTAAATTGAGAGACTGAGTAAAGCAGATAGCCCTTCCTAATGTGGATGTAGGCCTTATCCAATCAATTGAAAGTGTGAACAGAACAAAAAGCCTGCTTCTTTTGGAATAAGCAGGCTTTAGAATAAGAGGGAATTCCTCCTACTTGACTACCTCAATCTGGGGCATTGATTTTTTACCCCTGATTTTAGACTAGAATTGAAACGCTGGTTTTTCTTGGATCTAGAGCCTCCTGGCCTTTGGACTGGAACTACAGCATTGGGTCTTCTGGGTCTCCAGCTTGCCAACTGCAGATCTTGGAGCTTGTCAGCCTCCATAAGCATGTCAGTTAATTCCTTATAACAAATCTCTCTCTCTCTCTCTCTCTCTCTCTCTCTCTCTTTCTCCCTTTCTCTCTCTCTCACACACACACACACACACTCACACACACATATACAGCGCTCTGAGGTTCTGTTTCTCTAGGGAATGCTGACTAGTACAGAGGTCACAGTGCATTAAGGTGTGCCTAAATCTAATAACTGGTATCCTTATAAGAAGAGAAAATAGAGACACAGAGGAAACAAAAAGAGAAAAAGGCTATGTGATGATAGAGGCAGAAATTGAAATGATACACCAATGAGCCAAAGAATGCCAAGGATTCCTGGCAACCACCAGAGGCTAAGAAGAGGCATGGAGCAGATTCTCCTTCCAAGATTCCAGAAAAAGCTACCATTGCTGACACCTTGATTGCGAACGTCTGGCTTCCTGGATTGTGCGAGAATAAATTTCTATTCTTTGGAGCCACTCAGATAGTGGTAATTTGGCATAGCAGCCCTAGAAAACTAATACAGAGGGGAGGAGAGATGAATAAAGTGTCCTACTCCCTAGCAAAGGCAGGGCTACAGACCAAGTCTCTGAATTGCTAGGCAATACTCCTTTCATTGCATTTATTCATTTATTTTCGTCCCTATCTTGTTCCAGAAAAAAAGAAAAAAAAATAACCATATAATTCTTTTTTCTTCCCCAGAGAAGTAAATGGAACAGAAACTAAAAAAATACATAGAAAACTTAAAACAAGAAATAAACAAATTTAATTCTAGAAGCAACATAGCACTAATTATCTATGTAACTGTGAACAACATGGCTGTAAGAAAAACTGGATTTTCCCAAATGTAAGGCAGTATCTGTTTATAGGATGTTATAACTGAAAGGGACTTTGGAGAACATCTAAAATAATTACTTTAGAGATATAAATGTTTTTCTAATGGTAATACGTGAGTTTCCTATTGCTGCCGTAAAAACTACCGCAAATTTAGTGGCTTAAAAATTACATGAATGAATTTTGTTTATAGTTCTGGAGGTCAGAGTCCAAAATCAGTCTCAGTGGGCTAAAATCATGGTGTCAGCAGGACTGGCTGTGTTCCTTCTGGAGGTTCTAGGGGAGAATCTGTTTCTTTGTTTTCCAGTTTCTAGCGGCTCTCCATACTCCTTGGCTCATGGGCTACAGCACTCTGACCTCTGCTTCTGTCCTCATCTCCTTCACACTGTTGACTCCCCTGCCTCCCTCATAAAGACCCTGATGATTACCTTGGGCCCACTCATATAATCCAGAATAATCTCCCTGTATCAGTCTTCAACGTAATCACAACTGCAAAATCTCATTTGTATGTAAGGTAACATAGTTACACGTTTTGGAGATTAGGATGTGAACATTTTAGGGAGTCATTATTCAGGTTATTATAGCTAATTAGTATGATTTTAATGCAGAGTGGCATGGCCCCCATACCATTACTTCATTCATAATTGCACAATGCATGGTATCGTAAAAGTTGCCTTGTAGTTCACAGTCTTTCTCAGATTTCCAAGGTGTACAAAGCACAAGAAGAAAAAATATTAACAAATTATACCTCAAACTGTGTGTAGTGATCAAAAAAATAGAAAGCAGAAGTTGATGAAATTTATTATTACAAATTGGGAATTGCTTTAGTTGATAAATGCATAAATGACTATTGCTTTCATTTAACAAAACGATGGAGCTTGGTCCCACTGCCATGTCTCTGTGATGCTTCTGGCCATTCAGCAGTCACAGCAGTCATTGCCTCTTTTATTTTTTATTAAATTTATTGGGGTGACATTGGTTAATAAAATTATATCAGTTTTAAGTGTACAGTTCATTAATACCTTATCTGTATATTGCATTGTGTTCACCGCCCAAAGTTAAATTTCTTTCGCTCACCATATATTTGACTTCCTTTTACCCTTATCTACCTTATCCCCTCCACCCTTCCCCCGTGGTAACCGTTAAACTGTAGGTTGTTTATATGAATTTGTTTGTCTTATTCATTTGTTGCTTTCAGTTTTACATTCCATATATGAGTGAAATCATATGGTTCTCCACTTTTTCTGACTTATTTCGCTTAGCATGATAATCTTAAGATCCATCCATGCTGTCGCAAATGGCATATTATGTCTTTTCTTATGGCTGAGTAATATTCCATTGTATGTATGTACCACATCTTTATCCAATCAGCTATCGAAGGACACTTCAGTTATTTCCATGCCTTGCCACCGTGAATAATGCTGCAGTGAACATAGGGGTATATATATCTTTATGAATAAATGTTTTCAAATTTTTTGGATTTGTTGCTTTCAGTTTTATATCCTCCTACATATGGGTGAAGTCATATGGTTCTCAACCCTTTCCATCTGAGTTATTTCACTTAACATGATTATCTTAAGATCCATCCGTATCGTTGCAAATAGAAGTATTCGATCTTGTCTCATGGCTGAGTAATATTCTATTGTACATATGTAGCACATCTTCTTTATCTAATTATCTATCGAAGGACACTTCAGTTGTTTCCATGGCTTGGCCACTGCGAATAATGCTTCAGTGAACATTGGGGTGCATATGTCTTTACAGATAGATATTTTCAAACTTTGGGGTTAGATACCCAGAACAAGGATTGCTAGGTCATCTGGTAATTCTATTCTTAATATTTTGAGGAAACTCCATACCGTTTTCCATAGTGGCTGCCCCAGTTTACAGTCCTACCAGTGTATGAGGGTTTCTTTTTCCCCATAACCTCTCTTACGCATGCTGTTGTCCTGTTGATAATAGCCATTCTTACAGGTGTGAGGTGGTATCTCATTGTAGTTTTAATTTGCATTTCCCTATTAGCTAGTGAAGTTGAGCATCACTAGCTGGGCATTTGTATGTCTTTTCATATGTCTACTGGCCATGTGTATGTCTTTTTGGGAAAAGTATCTGTTCAGGACCTCTGCCCATGTTTTCATTGGATTGTTTTTTGTTGTTGTTGTTGAATTGTATGAGATCTTTATGTATTTTGGATATCAGCCTCTTACTGGAGGTATTGTTTGCAAATATCTTCTCCCATCTTTGTTTTCTTGATGTGCAGAAGCTTTTTAGTTTGATATACTCCCATTCATTTATTTTTGCTTTTATTTCCTTGCCTTTGAAATCAAATCATAAAATGCTTCTAAAACCAAAGTACATGAGTTTAGTACCTACATTTTATTCTATACAATTTATTTTTCATGTGTTATATTTAGGTCTTTGATCCATTTTGAGTTAATTTTGCATATAGAGACAGCAGTCTAGTTACATTCTGTTGCACATGGCTTTCCAATTCTCCCAGCCACATTTATTGAAGAGGTTTTCTTTTCTCCACTATATATTTTTTGCTCCTTTGTTGAAAATTATTTACCCATATATATGTGGGTTTATTTCTGGGTTCTCAGTTCTGTTCCATTGGTCTGTGTGACTGTCAATACCATGCTGTTTTGATAATTGTTGCTTTATAGTATAATTTGAAGTCAGGCAGTGTGATACCTCTGCTCTTGTGTTTTACTTTAGGATTGCTTTGGCTGTTCCGGGTCTTTTGTTATTCCATACAAACCTGATAATTTTTTGTTCTATTTCTTTAAAAAATGCCATGAGAATGTGATGGGTTTGCATTGAATCTGTATATTGCTTTGAGTAATATGGCCATTTTAATTATGTTGTTCTTCCAGTCCATGAACACAGAAAGTCTTTCTATTTCTCTGTGTCTTCTTCAATTTCTTTTAATAATGCCTTGTAGTTTTCAGTGTATAGGTCCTTCACATCCTTTGTTAGATTTATTCCTAGGTGTTTTGTTCTTTTTGTTGCAATTGCAAAAGAATTTTTTTATTTCTGAAATTTCATTCTTAGTGTATAAGAAATGCAGTGGATTTTTGTGCATTTATTTTTGTATCCTGAAACTTCATTGTATTTCTTATTGTTTCTAATAGTGTTTTGGTGGAATCTTTAGGGTGTTCTATATAGAAAACTCTATATAGTAATTGCCTCTTTAGAGCCCTTGTGAATTTGAGAAGGAACTCAATGCCAGGTCGCTTCTTGTTAATGGAATAGGATATTTTTCTTTGCTCATATCATTGTGCAAGGATAATGATGCTTTACACTTATTTAGAAATATTTATAGGTCACTAAGCATGTTAATGTAAGATAACTCAGGTAATTTTGCAATAAGTCAGAAGGGTAGGCAAGGATAACAATTCTATCCTGTTTTAGATATGAAGAACAGATTAAGAGGGGCTATGTGAATTGCCCAAGGTCACACCTTTATAAGTCAGTAAGTCTGGGACTCAAACTCAGATTTCCTGACTCTATTTCTCAAGATATTGATCAATCTAAAGGATTGATAGGGAAGACAAGCAGAAATCAATCAACCAGCTAACGAGCCAATCAGGTCCATCAAAAAGAGAAAATGGATAAAAAGGCATGTTACCTTCTAGGTTGATTAAGAGACTCATGAGTGGCAACTTTGTGTTTTGAGTCTGTTAAAATCTTTTAAAAAATAGTTAATGCCACGAAAATCTTAAATGTAACAGAAATTCTGCTTAGACCCAAAACTCAAAACGCAAATAAACACAGCATCTTGTCCAACAAAGATATTTTGAATATTGGAGATTAACTGGAATTTAAGGTTTAAGAAAATATGGTTCTATTAAAATTCATGTTTCATGCCTCTATCTTCTTTTGGCCAAATTTTATGTTTGCAGAAACTGAAACGGTGCTATGTCTAACATTACTATTAAAAAGAAATATGAAATATAATATGCATGAGAAATTTCAAGGGTTTTTTTTTTCAGTTTGGAAAGTTAACATTTTGTGGTGGCCTGTTCTTCAAAGATAGGTTAAATTCTAAGTGAAATTTTTTTTTGTAAAAAAGCCTGTTTAAAACAGATATGGGCCAGGTAGTGACTGAAGGAACTTTCTGAAAAAGGGCACATGATGTGGTTTCAATAAGAAATCTTGATCAATTCAGAGTAGAAAGGACTAGCTCCAGCTGCCAGTTGAGAGAACAGCTTCCTCCTCTCTCCTTCCTTCCCTTCCTCCACTATGTGACAAGAACAATACTAGACCTTAAAGTTGCAGAAATAAGTCATTTCTTCATGAAATAAACCATTCCATTTTTGTATAGCTCTACTTCTTAGAAAGTTATTTCTTGTGTGCAGCACAAAGGACATGTCCACAGTTTCTAACAAGTGAGCTTAGTTATGTTCTTTGGAGTCGCAGATATCTCTTCTTTGCTCTTCTGTATAAGAGCCCTTTAATAATTTGTCTCTTCCTCTAACTGTCTGTCCTCCAGGCTATAAATCCCTGTTTGCAAAGGGTAAGTCTCATTTGACATGAGTTTTAGACCTTTCATGGTCTTGTTTTGGCAATTAAAACAAGGCATCCTACATTCTACCCTTATTCTAGATATGTCTAGTTATCACAGCAGAGTCAGCTTAGATGGTCTCTTGATATTGGCTTTATAGATATATAAATGTTACTGACCTAATTTTGTGTTGGCTTTTTAAACACTCCTAGTTTGTGGTCAAATAACAGTGCCACATCTTTTGCAGGTGAATGTTGCCAAAAAATGAACCATCCTTTATTTATAAAATTAATGTTTTGAAACTAAATGTAGGACTTAATGTGTATTCTCCTGAAATGCATCTTGTTGACATTGGACCCAGTGACAAGGTTATGATTAGCCCACCATACAGTTAGTCACTTATGCAGAGGAAATTTTTAGGACTTTAAAGCTATCCCTAAACACTTTTTAACCTAAACTTTCTCTTCTACTGGCTTTTCTGTAGCCTAGATCTACCAATTTAATAATACTTAATAATATTATTTTTAAAACTTTTTAATATTCAGGACATATATATATATATATATATCATGATGTACAAAATGTAATAGGCATTGTTACTGTAATCTTACAGATGAAGAAACTGAGACCTAGAAAAAGTTGTTTGTCCAAAATTTCAGGGTCAGTAAGTGGCAGAGGTGTCTGAGTTTAGGCCTGTCACTCAAGTCCTCTCCCTCCTTTCTTTTTTCTATTCCTCTACAAAACTCAAATCCCATTTGTGCATCTTCTGAAGTATGCATTATAATTGATTTAAGGACATTCTAGTCAGGAGAAAATGGGACTGAAACATTGGTAATAAAATGGTTTGTCAGGAACTGGGTAGATTTTTAAATTCTCTGATTATTAAGCTTTCCATTTTGGTTCACCTCCAAGAGTATTACTCAGCCTTGGAAATTGGATACCAGTGTAGCCCGGGAGTGGGAGTTTGGAATAGCACCGAGGAGGTGAGATTGATCTAATGATAAATACCCTCTGGAGGGGAAAGTTCATTAACTTTAACTTTGTAGTGTTCCAGCTGGAGAAATGTTCACATCACCTTGGATCCTCTACGTGTAAGTAGGGCCAATATTGGGGTTAACGCCAGAATGTCGACAAGGTGCAAAAAAATCAATTTGTCTCTGGAATGGCTGAAGCAGAGTGGTTTATTCATTTGCTTATTTCTTCTTCACATAATTAAGTGCACACTAAGCTAAATAAATTGAGGATACCAAGAAGAATAAGCTGAGAACCATATTCTCAGATGATTTGCAGTCTAATAAAGAAGCCATGAAAAGCATTAATGCTCTTCAGAATATTATAAATGCCTCTGCAGCCAGCCTCAAGTTCTCATCCAAGCTTTCTGGGCTCTTCAGAATCTGAACGTACACTGCTCATTTATCCTAATACCCACTGCTCAACACAGATACACAATGTTCTCATTAGTCTGCTGTCTTTGCCATTACACAAACATGCCTAGCCTACTTTCACTTCCTTCCTTTTCTCCTTCTCTCCCTTCCTCTACTTGTCCTTCTTTTCCTTCCTCTTTCCTTCCTTTGGTGAACATTTTTGAGCATCTGCAGTTTGCCAGCCTCTGATGTAACTGCCAGGGTTCCAACAGAAGCTCAGACATCCATATTCCCCACCTTCCTGAGCTGCCAGTCAATATTTTAGGCTCTAGCTCAGGACACATTTTCCATTCTGAAGTCTTTTCATGATCATCTTCGTTCAGAGGTTCGAGTAGTCACTGACTCTTCTGCAATTGGGTAGCTCCTGTAGTGTGTTCCTTGCAATTAGGAATGCATTAATTTTCAGAGAAGAGGATATTGCAGGGGTTTAAGTGAGTGGGGAATGCCTTGGCCTGAGTTGGCCTGGGACATCATGGAGAAGCTTTGTGGAGGAGGTGAGACTTGAGATGGCTCATGAGGAAGGAACAGTTGAATTTGGTAACTGAGATCAAGAAAAGATTCCAGACAGGGGATAGCATGATGGCTCTAAAAGAGAGCTAGCCCGAGAGAAGAACTCTTTTCCTCAAATCATGAAAATTATTATTTTTTTTGTTTCTAAGCTATTGTTTTAGAAAATTGGTTAGGTCACAATAGGTGTGGCATCCCCATGGAAGGCCATGCTTGACAATGTTCTCCCTTATCTTTTACTCAGATCTTTTGGTCATCAAATTGTATAATTTCAGAATAGTCATGACTTTAGGGACCTCAAGATAGAAAGCCCCTCTCCACAGCAGCAGTGCATGACAAATGGTCCCTGACAACCATTGTTTGAACACTTTCCCCTTGCCATACTCACAAAATAGCTAGTTCCACATTAAATTGAAAGCTGGCTCTTGATGTTTTTCAGACATTAAGCATAATTTTTTCTTCTAAAGCTGTATAGTGTAAGCTTGATTTTTCATTAACGCTAGAGTTTCTCAAATATTCGTAAAAATAGTATTGTGCGCTTGGAAAGTAACTTGAAAGATTCATCCCCTGAAACAACTGGCTTGAAATTGTAGCTTAACACAAAGAACACAGGAAGGTGATATGGTAGGGTGTTAAAAGTACAGACTCTCATTCCAACTATCTTGATTTCAATCCTGGTTTCTCCACTTATTGGCTTCTCCCTGGACTTCAGGCTTTACATCTGTTAAATGAGGATTATGGTATCACCTACTTCATTAGGCTGTTGCTAGGATTAAATGAGATACACAAAGGAAGCACCAGATGCAGTCTCTGGCTCATAGGAAGTGTCGAATGAAAGCTGAGAAGAAAGTGGCTGTACAGTAAATGAGACACTTGGGCAAAACACATCATTGTTTAAAACCTGGTCTACTGAAGCCATCAAGCATGACCAGGACCTACAGGAAAAATTGTGCCCAAGCTGAAGAGCAGGCAAACCAACAGAGAAAGCCCATCTTAGACACCATTGCTTGCTCCTATTGCTAATGGTAGATCACCCCACCAGAGCATTCCCAAATGCTTTGTCTGGTGTGAGCTTAAGTGATACAAGCAGCGAAGAGGTAATTCTGTCCCTGCAGAGAATATTTTGTGGTTTACCAAATGGTTTTTTAAAAGTATTTTTTCCATACTGTTTTCCCACTAATTTCCTATATTTTTATTCCATCCTGGTTCTAACCCACTGATAAACTTTCAGTGATGAGTGTCTCTTTAAACTCCAGGTCTGTTTCTGGTGACTTTTAGGGCACTCTTGCTGAAGACTATGGAAATGGTGACCCAGTGAGAAAGAAAACGTTACATCCCCAAACCTCAGAGCAGTGGCATTTTCATGGTATATACTTTTAAAAACACTTTCCCATATATTATCTCGGATCTTATTAAATCATCTGTAGTAGGTAGTTTTAGCACTTATGGTTATTTCCATTCTATAGATGAAGAAATTAATGCTTGGAATGATGGAGGGCCTGAACTCACAGTGGGGTGCAGGGTGGATGGCAGGGAAATCTGGGGATTCAGGATGATTGAGCTCTGGTTTGGCTGTACTTCTTTAGGCTTCCATATTTTCATCTGTAAAATCAGGAGTTTGAACCTGATGATGATTCTTTTAGCACTAATATTCAATAATGATGACAAGTTCAATGCTAAACAGCAGAGTGAAGGCAGGACTAGACTGTGTCCCATGTCTAAATCAGTGCTTTCCTATGATGCCAAGCTGTTCTGGGATGCCTTATAACCCCCATCCTTCCCACCCACCTGTCATCCTATTTCTGCTTTGGCAGTCATTATGGAGTAGTCTACCAGAATGATTAGGGGTGTTGATAGAAAATTATTTCTCTTCCTCTCCCGTGTGCTCTGGCACGTGGATATGTTTGGGCAAGTTGTCCCTGTTGTGATCATTATGCACTTAGTTATTTTTGTTCTAGTGCCCAGAAGCCTGTGGGGCATGGCTGCCTGGTAAAAGAATTTCCAGCCAAATTAGTCCACCTGAGTTAAGTTACACAATCAGAACAATTGCAGAAAGCTGGTTTCTGTTTCCCTAAAATTGGTCTTTCTGGGGAATCAGCTTGGGCCATTGTGATATTATACAGCAGACTTGGAAAAGAAAACCATTGACGTTGAAGCTGAGGTTCAAGGGGTTTCATCCATGACTTAGTGACATTAAATATGTGGATTTAAGACCCTGGACTGTCACTTACTAGCTGTTGAGGCTTAGATGGATTATTCATGCCTCTGTGTTTCAGTTGTCTCATCTGAAAGATGAGTTTAATAATATAACCCATTTCATAAGAGAATTGGATGAGATAATCCATGTTAAGTATTTAAAACAATGCCTGATACATTGTAGGCACTCCATTTATACTAGCTATTATCATTTTAAATAATTTTGTTATTCTCATTTTGAAATCACAAAAGCTAAAATCACAAGAGAAATCTCTTGCCCATGGTCATGCCAGTTTCAGTAGAATAGTCACAGTTAAAACTCAGTCATCCTTACTGATTTCTTTCCACTCAAGTTTTTTTATACCTTTCTTTAAATTATTACTTCCCATTTGGGTGTCAGGAAGTGCTTATAAACACTATAAGATAAAGTAAGATAGAGTAAGCTGTCCATCTGCTTCTTAGGAAAGCATCGTTAATTAGTTACCCTAAATAATCTCCCAGGGACTCTTTGTGCCACATTCTGGGTACCACTCTGTTTCTGTTGCCTACTATGATATTATTTGTGTCTCCTTTATCTCTGGAGGTTACGAGCTGTCATGTGGGCCCTGCTTTTCTGGGATCTCATAGTTCCAACTGATATTAGGGGATCCATGTCAATGGCAGCATCTCCCACCATCATCCGTGGACCACAGAGGACAAACCACAGAACTTTTCCAGAATGGGAGTTTCCCCTCCCTGATACATTTCTTTATGTCTGCTCTGGACGCCCCCTGAGCACATAGTTGGTAGAGAGTGAGTGTTTAAATAGTGTATTATGCACAACTTTTACTTTCTGGTTCTATAACTTTGGATTCTACTGATTTAGATGCCTTGGTTCTCATTGGAGAGATGCCTTCACCAGAGGAAAGAACAATTTAACTGAACTAGTAGTTGAGGCTGACACTTGGCACTTGCCACAGAACCAACTGGCAAAGAAAGAAATTTTATTTTACTAGTTAATTTGATTGATTCTGATTACTGAGGGAAAAAATGCAGTAGACCCTTGAACAATATTGGGGTTAAGAGTGCAGGCCCCCGCACAATTGAAAATTCAGGCATAACTACAGCCGGCCCTCTGCATATGCAAATTCCTAACCACAGATTGAAAATATATAATTGTTTCCCTGGTGGAGGACATAGACGAATCTATCTGAAACCCAGAGATTTCTTTCTTTCTTTTTTTTTTTGAAAGTAAATGCAATTTTATTTTATTTTATTATTTTTTTTAAAATTAAGTTCATTGGGGTAACATTGGTTAATACAATAATATCATTCTCAGGTGTACATTATCATCTGACATCCGTATATTCTATTGTGTGTTCACCGCCCAAAGTGCAGTTTCCTTCAGCTACCATATATTTAATCCCCTTTACCCACTTCATCTTCCCCCTAGCTCCCTTTACCCTGTCTATTTCCCCTTTATATGACTCCCATATATGACTCCCTTTACCCCGTCTATTTCCCCCCTCCTCTGCCATCCCACTAGTAACACTGCTCTATAGTCCTTTGGTAACCACTAGTCTATAGTCCACGTCCAGGAGTCTCTGTTTGATTGTCCTGTTCATTTGTTGTTTTTAGGTTTATATCTCACATATAAGTGATATCATGTGATTTTCAACTTTTTCTGTCTGGCTTATTTCACTTAGCATGATTATCTCGAGTGAAACTCAGGGATTTCTTAGCGCTTCACTGCCCAAATATTAACAGAGACCTCAGCAACCAAGTATAGATAGGATTCAGAACCCGCACAAATGGCTGTGTGGTTTACCCCCAAACAAAGAATCCTAATCAATTGAAGTGCTAGTTGAGAGTAAGGAAATCAGGAAATAGGTAATGATCGATGGTGGTTGCCATATCAAGTATAGCTTCATGACTAGTTATAGTTAAACATAATCTCTTCCTCCTTTGTTATGTATACATTAAATATTTTACCTTTTCCACTATTTTGTGTAGGAAGCATTGATTGTGGTTGCTTTTTCAATTTAGTCTGTAGGTTACAAAATAAGGGAGGATTGTGATTTAAATATAAATAGAACTAATGTTACTTGAAAACAACAACAACGACTTCCAGCATTTTGCTTTAGCCTTTTGGGAGGATGAAGATGAGAATATCTTCATTTGCATAAAGGATGGTTGCATCTCATAAGGTATAAACATGATGTTGTTATTGTTGCTGTTTAGAAATTTAAATATGTGTAGAAGGATATGAATAACCAAAAAGATGGACTATGCTAGTCTTTAAACCGCTGTTTCTTAGCCCAAATCTATCCCTCTGTATTCTCTCTGTACTTTTAGGGCTAAGAGTGCAAACTACATTTTTCAGTCTCCATTGCTAGCCAGCTTCTTGTTAGCTTCTCTAGTAGGAGAGATTGGTGGGGATCTCAAGGTAAAGAAAGAGAAAAAATTATAGAAAGCAGTTGCTGACATTAATATTTCCATTTACCTCACTCGTTCCTGTCCTGGGGCTTCCCTTTGCGTTAGCTGGCCCCTTTGTTTGGATTCCCTGTTATTCCCTGTTTCTGTCTTCAGATGGTTGCTATTTGTCATTCTGATCTCTGTTTCATTATCATCTCCTCAGAAACCTTTCTTAATCTAAAGTAGTCTTTACCTTATTTTCATTCTCTACCTTATTTTCATTCTCTACATAGTAGTTATGATTATTTGGTTAATTTTTATTTATATATCAATCTATTTAAATTCATTAGAACGAAAGCTCCATGTGAGTAGAGAGAGAGAGAGTTCCCTTCTTTCCATCCTTCATTTTTTATCTTTTTTTTTTTTTTTTTTTTGCTGACCAATGTTAGCAATGAAAATTTATACTCAATGAAAATTTGGTGACTAAGTTACTAAATTAAATAATTTCCCCTTCTTACTGCTTTCCCTTTTCCAGGTTAAATTAACTTCAAGTTTTTCATAGGTGAGCAAAGCAGAAATGATCATTTCCTTTGTTATAGGATTCAAAAAACAATTCAAAAACAAAACAGAACACTCTTACTTCTGCCTCTGGGAGTATTTTTCATGGTGAATAAAACCTTCTACCAAAAAATTTGTGGGAGGCGGGGAGAAGCAAAGCAGTTCTTCGAAAGCATTAGAAAGCAACGAAGGCAACCAAGCATCAAGGTCCAAGATCCTGAAGAGAAATGAAGTGCATAGAATTGAGCTTAGAATTTATGGCTTCTTTTAATCCTCAGGGCTTTGCTGATTCACAGATCATGGCACCAAAACCAAACAGCACATGGCAGCCTAGAGCTCTTGGCAGACTCACAAGTTTAGGGAGAAAAAAACTGGAGTTCAGAGCTATCAAGACAGTCATGATTTGAAGGAGAAAGATCTCATGGAAAAGAAAACTACAGGAAGGTGAACCCTAATCTTTGGGGTGGGGGTGGGGAGAATGTCCCTCAAAATGTTTCCTCCAAAATAGTGCATGAGGGGGGCAGTACTGTCAAAAATCATGTAAAAAGCTGCTGCCAAGAGGCCAAACAGTTAGCAAAGATTTGGCAGTCTCATATACTCAGAGTCAAGGTTCATCATTTAGAGCCCATCAAGGAAGGGCCCATCAAGGAAGGGCCACCCTGGTGAACACCCCAGGCTTTTTAATGAGATACCTGAAGGGCTAGATCCAAGAAGTAAAGACTAATTTGAAATAGACAAACCCCAATTGGATCAAGCTTATATATCAATACTCTTTCTATCTGAAGAAAGACAACATCACATAGAACCACTGTAAGTTTTTATAAGAAATATTTAGCATTCAATCAAAAGTTACCAGATAAGCCAAGAATGACGAAAAACCCAAGGCAAAAATAGACAATAGATAACCATAGGTTAGAATGATAAGATATGGACTTTGAAATAATTATGATTAATATATGTAAGATAAAAATATAGATAATATAACCAGATAATTGGGATCTATAAAACAGAATGAAATGGAAACCCTAGAACCAAAAAATACAATAAATAAAATTAAGAGAGTAGTCAATTGATGTATTTTACCAGCAGGCAAATTGATAGAGAATTAGTGAACTAGAAGTAGATGTTAGAAAATAACCCAGACTGAAGCACACAGAGAGAACAAGATTAGAAAATACAGAAAAAAGTATAAGAGATATATGGGTCATGATGAAGATGTCTAACATACTGGCATCTCAGAAGGACAGAAAAGAGGGAGTAGAATGGAAGAAATATGTCAAGAAATAATGTCTAAAAATTTTCCCAGATTTGCTAAAGACATCAAGTCCTACATCCCAAAGTGCTATAGTCTTCAGGTAGGGTAATTCCTCTGCACTAATGGTACACTGACAGTTCTGGCCAATGGAATTAGCAAGAAAAATATAAAGAAAGCCACATCTTAGTTTTCAAGGGCTGTTGTAACAAAGTACCACAAACTGGGTATATCAAGAAAATGGAAATATATTGTCTTACAGTTCTGGGAGCCACAAATGTGAAATCAAGATGTTGGCAGGGAAGTATCCATTTCATGACTCTTCCTATCTTCTGGTCGCTTTAGGTACTCCTTGGCAGGTAGCTGCATCATTCCAATCTTGTGTCTTCACATCATCTACCCTCTGTGAGTGTGTGTGTCTGTCTTTTAAGGAGACTAGTCATGTCGGAATAGGTCCCATTCTCATGATCTCATTTTAACTTGATTACCTTGGTAAAGAGCCTGTTTCCAGATGAGGCTACTTTCTGAGGTACTATGGGTTAGGATTTCAGCATGTCTTTTTTCAAAGAACACAGTTCAATCCGTAACACTTGGTATATGACAGTAAAACTGCAGAAAACTAAAGATAAAATTTTCAAAGCAGCTAGAGATAGAACACAGTTTACCTTCAAAGTAGTAACAAAAAGACACAAGCTGACCTCTAAAAAACAGTAGAATGATATCTGAAACTCTCAATCTACAACTCTAAACCATCAAAAATTCTTCAAAAGTCCATGTGAAATAAAAAACCCTTTTAGACAAACAAAATCTGAGACAATTTATTACCAGCAGTCCTGTACAAAAGGAAATACTAATAAAAGTTTTTGAGACAGAAGAAAATAAAGAGAAATAAAAAGCTTTGGAAAGGGTAAATATGTGGGTAAGTATAACTAAATATTTATTGTTTAAAATAGTATTGTGAGGTTTGAAATATATGTAAACTGAAAATTCTTGCAAACAATAACACAGGAGAGGGAAAGGGCTTTATTTAGTTAATGTCTTATAAGGCTTTTAAATTTTATACACTTTAAAATTTTACACACTAATCAGGAAATGATATATGTTGTAATGTCCAGGATAACCATTAAAATAATAATAATGAACAAATAAATTTATAACAAGGTAGGAAGGGGAAATACATAATAATAAAAATATAATTAAATCAAAAGAAGGCAAGAAAGGAGTATAAAAAAGGACAAAAATATGATGGAACAAATTGAGATGTCAGTAGTTATATTTAACGTAAGTAGAATAAATATTTCAACCAAAGACTAAGATTCAAAAAGTAGATTAAAAACAAATAAACATAAATAAACAAAAAAACTATAAGTAACAATAACTATATCTAACACCAGATATTTGTTTTTATTACCATTCTCTACTAAAGGGAGCCAAGACTCTTAGGAAAAATGACTGATTCCAGAACTGGGCAAGGAAAGTGAAAGATATGCCTGAAACATCTTGTTGTGCAAGCAAGTAAAGAAGTGATCAAGGAATGATAATGACATCAAGTAGACACTCAAGCCAGTTTGAAGGCCCCTTGCCCCTAGTCAAACCTGGGACAATTAATGCTCAAAATTAATAATGATGATAAATAATTACAATGAATTCAATACAATAAGAATCTGTAAATCAATATTGTTATAAAAATAAATAATTTATAAAGCTCTTCCTTACAGTAGAAAGTCAGTTATTAAATGTAGAAAAAAAAGAGTTAGAAAATCACTGATTGGTAATGATTATCATAAAATTGACTAAGGCCAGGTCATCAATGGATGACTAAGAAAATGGGTTAAACATTGAAGATTTATTAGTAGGATTTTTACATAGTCTCAAAATCCCATAAGATATTTATTAATTATAAATAGAAAGATAGTAACTTTACAGTAGAAAAACCTGGCATCAACACCTTAACCAAATGACTGAACCTGACATCACAAGTAGCATCTTGTGCCTCCTAATGTGATGTACTGAAAAGAACACAATATCATTTCTGGAGTATTCCTGCCAAAAAAGCATAATCCAAATTTAATCAAAAAGGAATCTCAGCCCAAATTAAGCAGTGTTTTGTTCTGCAATCTTCAAATATGTCATGGTAAAACAAAGACTAGTGAAATTAGGAGATAAAGATATCTTCTATTAATATTTTGATTCAGTATTGACAGTCTTAGCCAGTGTGATAAGGAAAGAAAAATAAATGAAAGATATAAATGCTGGGAAAAGGGTATAGAATTGTTATTGTTTTTATTTGCAGATACCATGACGTTGTATGTAAAAAAAAAAAAAAATCTATCATCTGCTCTGCTGGGACTTTGCTAGTGATGTAGCCCTCTAGTTATTAGGAGCTGTGATTAAAGACCCCTCTTCAACTTATACCTAGAATAAAAACATGTAAGTCAGTCTTGACAGATCACATAAGATGCTCAAAGCTTGTTGATTTCAATAGGATCTATCTTCATTGATCACTACAGACAGCATGAATAAAGAAGCAGCATTTTAGTGGAAGTACGTGATTGTGAATAATTTAAATAATAGATTCTGTTATTTACTAAGAAGTTCTTCCATGTCATCTTATTTGAGTCTCATATAAACCTTACAAGGTGGATTTGAAAGATTCTGCTATTCTCCATGACGAACTGTAACTTATAGAGTCTGAGTTTTTTCTCCCTTCATCACACAGTAAGTGGTGCATCTGGAAGCAGAATTCAGTGTTATATGTCAAATGCTTTTTTTTTCTCTTAAATCTTCAATTATTTGCTATGTGAATCAGTAACAGTTTCCCCTAACCCTTCCTGAAATATGAAAGTTAGTTATATAATGAATACAAAAGAAGACTTTTTACTGAACTTGTTTTATATTTAGTTAAATTGCCTTATGTAGGACCAAACAGAATGTTGTTTATGGAGGCACGAAGGCCTAGAAATAAAATATAAAATTATAAAAGTCACCCAAAGAATTTTTAGTCACATCTATCTATCTATCAATTTATCTATCTATCTATCTATCTATCTATCTATCTATCTATCTATATCTAAGACTCAATATTCTTTATTCCCTTTTTAAAATAACTTCAGTTTCCTAAAGCTATCTGGGGAGACTTTATATCATTCAGTATACCAAAACTGAGAATTTTATAGGTATCTTAAGTGTTATTAATTTTATATTTCTAAACTAATCAACTGGCTTATACTAGAAGATATATAAAAATAAAAACAATGGCTTTAGTTTCATTTTCTTCACAGCTTTCAAGTTTTAAAATATTATTTCTACCACATCCTTGCAATTAAAAAAAATGTATATATAGGCATATTTTATAGATGTTTAGCAACTACTTCAACATGCTATTTGATCAAAATCCCAGTTGGGAGAATCTGATCTAGGGGAGAATCATTATGATATGTGTTATGAGGACGCAGTGGTCCAAGTCTGGACCAAATCTCATAATCCCCCCGAATCTTGGTTTCAGAATAACTCATCTTGGAGTTTGCGCGATGTGAGTAATTTTTCCCATGTATTTGAGTAATTTTCAGTGAGTGAAGATTTTTTTGGTGTCAATGTCGACAAATTTAAAATCTCTTTTTGTGTTTTACTCCAAATGACTTAAATACTTTTGAAAATTTACACAAAGAGAATGGAAGTATTGTCACAATATTGTGTACGTTTAGTAAATCTTTGACTAGGCTTAAACTGTACAGATGATGGTTGTTATTGTAACTGTAGACAGCACAGCTGGAGCTATGAGATTGACATTAAGTGAAACAGAATTTTTTTTTGTCTTTTATAGCTCCTGGATAAAGGGCAAGATATTTCAAGGAATATTCCATTTGCACCTCAGCTGTGAGATAAATGTTATATTTTCTGGCACCAATACATGCTGTTAAGGCTGAACAGTAATAAAGAGATGAATTTAGTGGTAAAGGAAATACTAAATTGGAATTCAGTGAATCTCTGGCTTGTTGTAAACTCTGGGGACATGCATGCATCCAATAAACAAGTGAAATAAAGAACATTTGGCAAAAGAGTGAGGAACTAACTTGACAGGGAGATTTCTGTTCTCAATTACTTTAGGAAGGAAGAGAACGAGGAGCCGAGAAGTAGAGACGAGGTGAATAAATGTGAGAATATCGAGAAGAGTTTTGCTGGCAATGTGAACTGACAGAAGGATACTTGATTATTATTTTGTGCTTGTGATAGAAAGCTCTATAAACAAACGTTTTAATTGTATACACAGTTAAGCTAGGCTAATGTTTATGGCTGAGATAAGGTTAAAATGTGAGCAGCCCGAGGAGACCAAAAAGGTACTGTGTTAGACTCTTGGAAGAACAAATATTTTGGAACAAAATCCACCAGGAGAAAATGTAAAGATCGTCCAGAAACCCCTGACTTCTTCTTTCCTGATATGTGTGGATAAACTGACTTTCATCGAAGAACAGAAAAGAGCAGGTCGCCTTCTTTGAAGGGGGAAGGAGATGATTTAAAACAAATTATAGTGAAATCTTCAATATGAGGTGCCACCCTTTGTATGCAAAAAATGACATTCATTGGGACACCCACTTCATTCTTTTTTTTAGTAATGGTGTGCCATGGACCCATCCACTGGCAGGCATTTACTGGCTGACTAGGGTTAGGTGTTTAATTTCTTGACAAAATAATCTTTTCTACCTGCAGTCACTGAACTCATGATTTTGCCTCATGGGGTCACTGCCCGTTACTCACGAGGTCACAGGGTGAGGAGAAATAAACAACACATCTGTAATACATTGGAGGACTCGTCCTGGCTGCTAAGGGGAGTATAAGGCAAGTTGTTGCCCTCAAGAATCTCAGAAAAGATGGTAAAATGATAAATATACCTGCAATGAGCAGTGTATATTAAGTATTAATTAACTGATACTAATTCCAACACTGTGCCAGACACTGAGGTTACAGATAATGCACGCTTTCTCCCTCCATGCTATCTAGAATCTGCTGGAAAAAATACAATCAAGAATGTGGAAATTCATTGTAATATGGACAAAACCACAAATTTGGGCTTTGGAGTCAGATACATCTTGAGCTGGTTCTCTGTTCTGCTATTGGTTTTGAAGTTGGCCAAGGGATTGAACTTTCGCTAGCCTCATTTATCTCATGTGCTCACTTGAGTGTGTGTGTTTGGAAATCAGAGATGATCCTATGAAGTGTTTTAAAAAGTAGATCCTTGAAAAATGGTAGTCCTGATTCTAATCGAGGTAAGGGTTTAGGTGTGTGCGAAAACATTCCAGTGCCGTGATCGTCAGGGATTCTACAGAGGGGGCGGACCTCTTCCTCTGTCTCATGTGAAAGTTAGGATGTGGAAAGATGAGACGGAAGCAGGTTTGTTCCTCTGAAGTATCGCCACCCATTTCTTTTCACAAGAGGGCTGTTTAGGAGGAAGCATAATTCTTTTAGGTTGAATAGGCATTGCCGCTAATGAGCGAGAACAACTTTGCAGGATGGAACTCAGGATTTATAGTCTCTGATACAAGTGCAGTGGGAACAGAAATGACAAGTAAATGGCACTGGAAACAAGGGGGTGGGAAAGAGACAGGATGTCCGGCTCTGCGGGCTCCCT
>NW_006442107.1:7597357-7615753 GCF_000325575.1 Pteropus alecto
CTGATAAGAGCCACTAAAGAAAGAAAAAGAGGAGTAAAAAGACATTGCATTTAACAAATTTGGCCCCAAATCTAAGCACTATTAACATTATTATTAAAAGTAGTAATAACAATAAAATAATACATCGAATAGCTATCATTTTATGCTTTTTAAAGTGTTTTCACAGTTTTGATTGCTTTGATTTCTCACACATCTCTGTTGAGGGAGAAAGGCAGTCCGGAGATCATTGATCCCATTTTATAGATGTAGACATTGAGACAGCTGCTGTTGTGGAATAAACACCAAACTAGCGTTCAGAAGATCTGAGTCCCTGCTAAGGGATCATCGCCACCTGGTACCATGTGATCTGAGGAAACACATCTAACCATACAGACAGAACCTCGATTCTTTTACCTTTCAATTTGGAAATCAGATGATCTCCTAAAATTCTTCCAGGTTGAAGATCCTGTGATCTTTATGAATGGCTGTGAATGCTTGCTTTTGAAATGTCCTCTCGTGAGGCCCACTTGCTGGTATTCACACTCGTCTATCATCTCTTTCTCTGTGTGTGAGCTAGACCTAGTGATTTGCTTCTAGCAAACAGAATATGGCAAATGTGCTAGGACACCATTTCTGAGGTTAGATTGTATAACTATTGTGGCTTCCTTATTGCTTTTTCTCTCTTTGGCTCTTCTCTGCAGCTGGCTATAATGAAGCAAGCTGCAGAGGCCCACATGGTGAAAAATTGAGGGCAGCTTTGGGCCAACAGCCACTGAGAAACTGAGGCTTTCAGTCTGTCAACCCTCAGGGAACTGAATCCTGCCAGGGATCACGTGAGTGAACTTGAAACCAGATTTCTCCTCGAGTCGAGCTTGAGATGACTGAAACTCTGACCAACATCTGGACTGCAGCCCTGTGAGGGAACCTGAGCCAGACCCTTGGCCTCCAGCTAAGCCACTCCTAGATTTCTGACCTGCACAGAAACTGTGAGATGATAAATGTCGATTTGAGTCACTCAGTGTTGACTAAGTGTTGAGGTAATTTGTTACACGACAATAGAAAACTAAAGTCAAATATTGAGTAAGTGTTAGAGCCAGAACTGATCAAAGGATTTCTTTTCCCTGATTTTTACGTCGGCATTTTCTAAACTACTCTTAACATATGAGTCAGATGCAATGCTCTGTGCAAGAAGGGTTCTGTGGTCAAAATACATTTGAGAAATGCTTCATGGCCATTTTCTTGGGAAAACAATGTATATTAGACTCAGTGAGAAAGACACATTTAATTTTGTTAAACCCAGCATTTCCCAAACTTGTTTGACCACATAAAACTTACCATGAAGCACCTATTAACACTCATGGAAGTTATAAATCATACACCTCAGTGCTTAGGAAACACTGGCCTGACTACTGTAGTACCTTTTGTGCATCTTTCTAAGATCTGTCCCAACTGCCAAGAAAATGGAGTGTGTGGTGTGTACAGTTTGTGTACTATTCAGAGAAAAATGCACCTAGAGGATACCTCTGTTGGTGTGAATATGGATACTTTTTATTCCCTTCTCTATACCTTTCTATATATTTTGTAATGGGCATATATATAACTCATAAGCTATGACAAAAGTTATGCAGTAGGCTTTGTAACTTTTTTTCCTCCCCCTCTTGCTTTAGTCAGCTTTGAGACTGTGCACTTATGTATGTACATGTGTATAAGGGCAGGAGGTGTGGAGGCGTTGGGCTGAGGCATAGGGCCAAGATAAATCTGGCTGTGTGCATCATTTCTAGGTGCCTGATTACCTGTGCTAAACAAGTTTTAAGTTCTTCTTTGCCCCTGCCTTGGGGGACCCAGTAAACGGTAACAAGCAAGGATGTTTGCTGTAAGTGGCATGGCTTAGCTGCTGTCATTTCTTTAGAAGGGCCTGATCTATAGATCTGACTCAACTGTCCCAGATCCTGCTGGTCCCCTCTTTAGACCCGTGTGTTCAAGGGTTTCCCTAGACCTGAACCAGATCCCTACTCTTTGTCCTCCCTGCAGCATGTGAGAAAGACTTTGCAATACCTCAAACCATCAGGCCGAAGGAAAGAAGAGTCAGATGAGGAATGAAGTGGTTTCCCTGCCCAAGTGCATAGTGCAGCTTTTTTATGAGAGATTCTAAACTGTCAACATAGTTTATGGCTGTAAGACAAGGGATTCCAAGAGCAGGTGCCTGGAGTGTCTCTTCTGGGATGGGGGTTCACAGGTAGGTTAGAGAATCCTCTGCAATGGTCAGGACATTGCTGAACAAGAGTCAGGATTATGAGCCCCTTTTGAGCCTGCAGCTGAGCTGCGACCACAGGACGGTTAATATCAAGAGCTGTCTGCCATCCTGTTCAGACTTGCTCCCCTCCCCCAACACCGCCAACTACTGCAGAACCACTTTGCATCCCTCATCTCATCCTGTGTCTCTTTATCACTTTAAATGTGTTTGTATCATGGACCTGATCAGGAATGTGATAAAAGCTGAGGTGTACTTGTGTGAGTTTAAACATATCTTGTCACTCCCCACAGAAACAGAAATGAGGAGTCTGGTGTTAAAACAGAAGTTTTGCTTGTATTTCCAGGGTCCACAGTTCCCTGGAAGTCCATCATCAGCTTATTAAAGGTCTATGGGTTCTAGAGATGTAATCTTCTGCCATAGAGCTCTGCTCCCAGTCGAAGGTTTGGATAGAACATGATCTATTGGAAGGGTAGATCAGAACCAGCTTCACACTACAACTGGTTCTGCTTAATAGAGAAATGATAAATTTAAAAACTCATGGGAATGAGTTTTGAGTGGTGGGGACTGCAGTGGGGGAAGAAGTTTTTGGCCATGGGGCCCATTGGTAACCCCCAAATCACAGCCTAAACTCCCTGTAAGGATAAGGCTGAGTGGCTCTTAGAATCTTTAACTTCTTATCTGGAGAGCTAATATGTGCCCAAGTGTGTGGCAATGAATTCTGTTTCAGACTGAAATTGTGGGGCATTGGGTCTGAATTCAGTGACCCTTCATCCAGACTGTGGCCATCTTAGCTGAGTTTTCATTGTAATTGGGTTGACTGACATTAATATTAAGAGTGAAATTTCTTAGCCTTTACAAAAAACAAGTTTTCTTTCTATACAGTTGTTTTTCTTGCATAGAAATCACACACCATTAAAAACAAAACAAAACAAAACAAAACAAAACAAAATGCGTTCTTTGTTGTGCTTAAAAAGCACAAGTCGAAGTTCATAGTGTCTGCCTTCAAAATATCTTCCGTCCAATCTGCAACGATATCCCAATCTCTGTTCCTATTATTCTTTGGTTTAAAGCTTTGAAGGCTGCTAAGAAAAATGCAAATGATATTGGAGGAAGTTTTCTGAAGTTATTATCATTCAGGAACTTCTTAATCTAGATTAGTGTATTAGGTTAGCTGCAGGCAGGGAGAAAATACACAAGCTATAAAGCTAGATGGCAAGAAGGAAAAGGACAATAAAATTCACACACCATATTAATTTTTTGAGGTTTTGTAGTGACAGGTTAGGATTGAAAGGGCTTACAAAGGTATGTGAATTTAGTTTAGAACTCTCACAAACATTGAATATGCATGGGAGGGTAGTGGGGAGGTATAGAGGAAGTTTTCAGTGGATGGAGGTCTTAGGCTTAGGGGAGATACCACTAGCAACACCGACAGTATTTGCAGAGTCAGCTCAGCTCAAACAGGAGTTGTCTCCCTCCAGATCTGCTCTTTGCTTTGTACTGTGTTGTGTATATCATATATTTTCTCTTGAGAACATTCATGGATGGCTGTAAAAGCCAGAAGGACAATCTCAGCCCTGACAGTTCTCAGACAACACAACTGTGAGATGACTGGCTGTGGAGCAAGAAAAGCAACTTCTCTGTGCATGTCGGCCACTGGGGAATCCACTGTGAGCCTAGAAGTCTCCCTTCGGCTGCTATGCCAACAGATCTCTTATAGCCTTTAATAAAACTGCAGCTCAGCATGCAGGGGTTCATTAATTGGTGTGCAGCTTTGACATGTTCCTGTAACTGCTAGTTAAAAAAAAAAAAAAAGTAAAATACACCCTTACTTACCACAGTCCTATATTAGCACAGGGGAACTGTGCTGCCCTTCAAAGCTCTTGCTCATGATATCTCAGGTAATGGCCATGCCAAGGAAAATAATTCCGTTTGCATACCCACCTCACTGCCTTTCAGTTTAAGCCCTCCTCCTTTCTCACCTAGACTGCTGTGACAGCTTCCTAACTGGTATTCCTTCTTAACACAAACCTCTTTCCCCTTCCAACCACACTGCACGTTGGCACCAGTTTTGTAACCTAGAGCCATCAGAAATTTCTAAGCTTATGAGTGTAAGCTTCATCGTAAGGGCATTTGGCATCACTCAAAACAAGTCTTGAAAAATAGTAGAACTTATCATTTATTGAAAAAGTATGAGCCGCCTCACGTAGGCACTGCCTAATTATCTAATTCTAACTATTGCCACATCGCCCAGTTTACACGCGGGGTAAAGTGAGCAATATCCATGTCTGTAGAAGCACTGCAGTTCCTCTTATCTCCAAGCCGTTGCTCATAATTCTGACTCAGTCTGAAACCCTCCCTTTTATTCTCTGCTTCTTTGCCAGTCTAACTTCTACCCGTTGTTCAGTCCGAAGCTCAGGTGTCAACCCCATTGGGAAGCCCTGCCTGCCGTCTTCATTTCTCTAAGGTAGAATCTATCTCATAATAGATTATAAGTTTATCAATAATAAAGATGAGTAACGAGTACTTAGATACTTGAAGCTTAGCATAAGCAAGTTTTCTGTAATGAGAAGGCCAGTATGAGTATGTCGTCAGAAGCTCATAAAACCAAGATTTGAAATCTGCTCACAATTTTTTATTTACAAATGATAAAATTGAGGCTGAAAATGGGAGATGAGGTAGAGTATGGTGATGAGGAGAGGATGTGGGGTGTGGGATTGAAATACATTTTCTAAGGTCAAACAATAAGGTAATGGAAGAGGTGAGACTATATGCAAGTACAGATCTCTTGGCTGCCAAACCAATATCTTTTATGAAGGTGATTAAAACTAATCATTAGTCTTTTCAAGTAAAGAAATACGTATTTTTTCGTGAAAAAATAACAAAAGAATCTGTCTCTGTAGCATTATTGGATCAACCAGTCGAAGTTCATTCAATTCCGTTAGACAACCAGAAATTCAGTCAAGCAGTTGATATGTGCCACTGAATCAATGAGTTGTGTGGCTGGCTACACAGCCTAAATAGTCCAGTCATGTGGGTGTTGTGAGTACAGACATAGCCTGGTTTTTTCTGAGGCAGTAATCCAGCAAACAAACCCAGGGGAACTGTGTGTACACAGGCTGGTTCCCTCACATTGCCCATCAACTGAAGCTGATTAAATTAATAACTTTGCTCTGTTTATGAAAATGCTGGTTATAAGCAATGTAGGCGTCTCGACTGACAATCAGCCAGGCAGAGAAACCAATTAACTAGTGGATCTAAATCACAAGAAAGGAGCCATTTCCTAAATGACCTGGTTATATTCTTGGTATAAATTACTAAGTTAATTAATTAATAAATTCCAAGTGTTTGTTGGTTTGTAACTTCATTCATTCATCACATTTTATTAAACGATCTCTTTCTGCATTGACACTGAGAAATAGTGATGAGCAAAATGTGTTTCTTACAACATAAAAGAGATACAGAGTAGCTCCAAGTAGATATAATATTTTTAAGTTGATTCTTCTGAGCATCCCTTAGATCCAAAATTTTAGAAGGTGAAAGAGAAAGAAAGGAGAAGACAGGGATCATTAGTCAAGCCTGATTACATCCACATGGGGATTTCACATATAGAAGCTTTGGCCCTGGGTGAAAACAAACAACTCATGGGTGTCACACACATCCTCAGGCAGCTGCATTCTCTTCTATAGTAGCAGATATTAACTACATACATTTAGTGCAGTGCTTTTCACAGTACTTCACATATATTATCTCATCTGACCTTCATCTTCATCCTGAGAGAGACAGGACAAGAATCATTGTTTCAATTTTAAAGATGAGGAAGTCAAGACTTTCAAAGTTTAACTGATTTTCTAAAGCCACATAACTTAGTGTTATTTTTTAGCATCCCTTTTAAAGGTGTGGTGTTCCTTTCATTGAAACTCTTTTTCCAAATTGAGACAATCTCTTGATGGAACAATGTTTATAGATATTCTCTGGATTTATTAAAGTAATGATGGTAGAATAGGCCTCAGCCTCTTCGTTGATGCCTAATAGCGCATGTATTGATAAATCTGCTTGTGTCTGGTCTCTCTTATTCCCTCCTTCCTCCTCCTATCTTTACTCACTAAAGCCTATGGCAGGTCACTTGTGAGCCATGAATCCTTATCTGGCTTCTCAAATCCACATTGCTCAGAGCCTTCCCTGAATTCCTTTAGCATTGAAAATGGGAACAAGTTTTTAATAATTAATTGATTTGGGGATGTATTAATTATGATGCTATATTAGGTCTCAAGACAAAGAAGACTAATGCCTGTTAATTGTTTAACTAGAGTTCACAGTCTGACCAGGCAAAGTCAGGGCAGCCCACTGCTGTAGGGTTAGGGGCATGCTTTCTTGCAGTTCCCAATATGACAGGGCTCTAAAGGAAGGACCTATTCTTCACAGGGAGTGAAGAATGTAAAGAAATTCAACAATTCGATGATGTACTTCTTTGGGATAATCTTCAATAGTTTATTTTATGGTAATACCTTTATAGTTCTAACTAGAATGCTTCAAGCTGGAAAAATAGTATCCAACCAGGGAAGTGTGCCTGGTTTACTGGTTAGGAGCAAGCATAGGGAGTAGACAAATTATTCAACACAGCATAGGGTGAGCATCAGCCATCTACCTACTAAATAATAAACTGATCTGGGAGAGAAGCAGTCATCAAAGGCAGCAATGTACTGACTTTTCCAAGAGACTGCTTTGAAGGGACCAGTGTTTGTTTAGATGAATGAGTCAAATATATTTAGAAAATCATCCACATTGTCATTTTTGTTTGACTTCAATCCTGTGCCAGATCTCCATATTGGTTGAGGGCGAGGATGAGAAAAGAAAGAGATTTGAATGGGGCGGGGGATACAAAAACCAAAATGCGTAGTCCCTGGTCTTTCATTTTAATTAAGGGACACATACATGCAAGGGATGTAATTAAGTAGCAGTGAAAGGTAGGCTATGACTTGGGACTGAGAGATTCTATTAAAGTGAGGGATTCTACTAAAGTGAGAAATCAACTTGGTATATTCAGAGAAAGCTTCATGGAAAAGGTGGAACTAACTGGACCTTGAAGAACAGATTGGATTTGGCTTTTTAACAAGCCAGGGAAAGACGTTAAGAGGCATCCACACTTACCCAGCCGCCTTTGTAAACAGGAACCCCAAGCTATTTTCAGTATATCACAGAGATGGGTTTTCTCCTTCTGTGACCCTCAGTGACACCTTGTGCTCATTAGCACCAGTTGAGCCAATCTGTCCAGTTATCTGGGACTTAGAAGACCCTGTCCCTGCTCTCAGAGTATTTACCACATAATTAGTCAGAAAATGTGAGGGTAAGAGAAGGAAGGAAATGCTTTTAAGGACAAAGTGATTTGAGGGGTTTAGGGAGAAGGGCTATCTACAGGGATTAACATCATAGGTAATTACCCAGTCCCCTCTTCTATTTGTCACAGCAGAGGCAGGCCTGGCCTCAAGTTGTAAATTGCCTGAAAGATGTTTCCTGTTGTCATTCTCTGCGGCTGTTCTCTCACTCCTCTTTAAGGTTAAGAACAGCTGTTCACTACCCTGTTCACATACTTGGAGAAACAGCTGCAATTAACGTAGAGACCTTTAATTGAGAAAAATGTTAGTCCAGCTTCAGAGGCTGCCTGGTTTAAAAGAGATGAATGGGCAGTATATCTGGAGACCTGATTTGCCAATACTCAGTTGTGTGAGTTTTAGGCAAGGTCCTTGAACTTGGAGCTTATCTATGTACAATGGGGATAATAATACTTGCCTACTTCTGGGGTAGTATAAGGGCAAAACATATAGGCATGTATAAAACACTATACATGCATAAGGGAATTTTAACCTCATTTAGACAAAGCTTGGGACAACTAGAGGCATTTATTTTCTTCCTTGGCCATGCACTTAAGGAAGAAGGGTGGGCTAGAGGGTGGACAGGAGTAAAATATCAAGATGTTTCTCTTTTATTCTTAACTACATATTTGAGATACTGTAAAATGTGCTTCTGTTTCCAACCATACAATGAGTGTTTTGATATCTTCCATTTGCAAAGTGAGAATGGTAACTGACCCTTCTTGAGGAACAAGGAATATCACATTTATAAATTGAAAGAAATATTCTCCAAAAGCAACAGTGATGAGTATTTATTAAGTAAGCACTTACTAGGTGTCCAGATTTATGCTAAAACTGAAATGTATACAAAAAAAGTAAGAAAAAAATGATAAAGAACAATAATGAACTACAATTTAATCTCTAAACTTGCAATCACTTTTGCAAAACAACAATAGAAACAACAATAATAATCTTACAAACTCTCTGCAATGCTTATAATTCTTTTTGTTCCCCATACTAAATTATTATGTACTAAAAAATTGAAACTTATGTTTGCTAGCTAAACTCTCCATGAATATTCAACTAGAAAAGAAAAATACAATAATCCTTTTACTCTCTATGGTGGCAAATTATTGTTTTTGGAGGATGCCTTGGATATTTACAAACAATGATAATTTGGAGATGAATGTGGTAAAATTAAGTTTATTGAGAATAGAAGGAATAGTATTAGAATAGTAGTTCCCCAGAAAGTTAATCTAGGATGTATAGTAAATAAATGGACAGGAGACTCCATTTTACTAGTTTAGCTCTCATTCATAAATGGCAACTCCTCATTTTTCTAGTATCACAGGATTAAAAACCTGCAAAGATTTTTAGCTTGTCCTGTACCCTCACATTTAAACACCAATCCGTATACACATACCTTTGAAACATCATTAATATAATATACTATATAAGCTCTCTGAGTTTTAAGTTCTCTACTAATAATATCAAGATAATTATGTGGTGACAAAAAGAAATCTACGGGTGGTGAACACACAGTGCAATATATATATGACTTACTGTTGAATCGTACACTTGAAACTTATTGGATTTTCTTAACCAATGTCACCATAATAAATAAAAAAAAGAAAAAAGGTCATTATAAGTTTATTATTTTTTGCAAGAGTTAACATGAAATTATATATATAAAGTTTCTATTGATTCCTGATGCATCATAAGCATATGGTAGACATTCAGATACATCAGCTGCCTCTTATTCTCTTTTATACACATATTATCGTAAAGCCTCTTACTGCTCTATCTGGTTTCAGCTTCTTTGGTCAGTGCCTCCTGGACCCTACCACCAGATCAACATTTCAAATATCTTGTTCACATAGCTGGACTGTTTAGAAAACTTTTCAGCATCACTTTCAGGATGAGAGTCAATAATTTTTAGTCACAAAGAATGAATCCTCAGCATACTTAGTCAACGTTAGCCTTTATGAATCTTTTGTACAAAATGTCACCTTTAACAAGTCTGAATTCTCTTTCTGCATGAAGTGGGCTGCCATTTTGCCACATTAACACCAAAAATAATTTGTTATATCACATTTAGCCTTTAGCACGGGGAGGGGTCATAATAGACAGTAAATACTTGCTGAATTGAATAGTTGACTCATCAGTATCACTTTTTCACTATTAATTTCTTTGGAAATTTCCAAATCGAAATGAAATATGTGTCAAGAGATGTAGCTAGTCCTGTCAAGAATCCCTATGTAAAGACCAATGAATGGATGAAAGAACTTACTATTTTAAAAGGACTATAATATAATGACCAAAAATTCAGGCTCAAAAATCAGACAGGCCAGCATTTGAATTTTGAATTTTGTCCCTACCACTAAAGACAGCAGGTAAAGACAAATTACTTTAACCTCTTTAAGCCTTAGTTTCTTAATCTTTTATATGGAGAGAAAAAGTACATCTACTACATAGAGTGGTTGCAGGAATAAAACAAGAAAATACATGTAGAGTATTTAGCCATGGATTCCAATACTTAGTAAGTGTTAAATAAAAGATAACTATTCTAATTATTTTTATATGATACAACAATATTTAGGACATCTGCTTTGGTAGCTGAATTAGAAAGTATTTGGGCAAAGAGCATTGGGAATATTTTCAGAAATGCAGATATAGGATTTATAGAGTTTATTTGAGATGTTGGATATTGAAAATGGAAGGTAAATGTTGAAACTCAGAGATAACATGAAGCTAGGAACAATTAATCAAGATTAAAATTAAAATTTGAAAACCTGATGGTGATGCTTTTGACTGGAATGGAAAACTTAAGGATGTTCTTTAGACTATGATTGTCATAAAAGTGACAATTCATTATATTGCCTAGTAAATTATGATTTTCTGGAAGGACTGGAATGCATCACCCATATACAGGTAAGGGTATATAAATGGAAAAAATATTGTCAAAGTCTTATTTCATCTACTGTTCTGCTCTGAATAACTGAGAAGCAATTCTTTCTCCCTCATCCAAGTCTGGAGTTTATAGAGAATGGTGACAGTTCCTTGAAGCTTCTGCACAAAATTTTTGATAAGATCTTTGAGGTCTAGTTCTTTCTTTTGGCCAAGAATTACACTAGCAAACCAGAATAAAGACTGGACAATTTGTTTATGTAATTCTGGAGTCAAATCCGATTGCTGAAGTCTGAAAAACGTAAACTGAAGGAATTTTATGTATATTACCTGATAACTTTTAGATTAAAAATTTTTTTCTATTCCTATTTATTAGTGTAAGGAATTGTTTTATAGTAATGTGAAAATAGAAATATACTCTTATCTTCTAAAAAATATGCAAGTTCAGGGTAAAAGATACTTTATTTATGTGTAATTTTGGCAAATTATTCCCCTTTGGTCTGTGTCATATTTTCCTATAATTTTCAAAGTACATTTGTACTTCATCTCTATCTTGTAACATGGGAGTGATTTTTTTATTGGTTAGACTATATTAAGTTATGATAACAAATAGCTCCCCGAATTTCAGGGGATTAAATGATAATAACTCTCTCAGGCTAGTGTTTAGGTTGACAGGCTGGCCCGTTTCTACAGTCATCCAGTGACGCAGGTTAATGGGCCAATCTGCTGTCTTCAACTGGTGGCTTCTAAGATGGTTCTGGTTTTGCCATCAGTTGAAAGAGGAAAAAGCAGACAGGAGAACATATAAAGTAGTTTTCAGTAACCAAATCTTAGGGTGGAGGTAACACAGATTATTTCCATTCCTGTTCCATTGGCTTAGATCTCAGTCAGATGATCATGGAACTGCAGAGAGATTCAGAAATGTAATTTACCTGCATCACCAGGGAGGAAAGGAAGTAGATAGTGGTGAATTGCCAGTAGGCACAGCCAGTCTTTTCTGTATTTATCAGGAACATAATGTTCTAATGCTGAGATAATTATAAGGCTACTCACCCAACCAATTTGTCATGGAACTGGGTTTAGGATTTTGGCAACCTGTCTTATTATTTAGTACTTTTTTCATAAGACAATATGTGCTAATGGGGACAAGTCCTCCTCTGTTTCTGATGACACTTTCCTCCAGGGGACAGATGGTTAGATGATATGGGCAGTAGAGTTTTTTGAGGGGTTCTTTCTCGCTTTATAAAATGACATTCCTTTTTCTTTCCCAATTCTTCCTGTTTTTCCTGGTTCTTGTTACAATATTTTAGTCACACTTTGCAGAAGAATTGGTGAATGAAAATGATTTTCCAGGAGATCTATTTATTGAGTGACCGTTGATTTGATTTGATATAGCATGCAAAACATGTAATAGCAATCCAGATATTTTTGTTGATTTAAGAAAAATCATCAGAAATCTGAAGTGACTATTATTCATTAAACATGAAATAAAAAGAAACTCAACAATTTTTTTTCTATTATCTAGGGTTGATTTTACACTGTTGTTTAGAGCTCAAAAATTTAAATTAGAGAATAAATATGCCATTTAACAGTACTGATCAAATATCAGATAGAATCTGCCCTGTGAGCGTGGAAGGGTCAACACCTCATAAGCCTTTAAGGAATAACAGGCTCTTGGTAAGTACAGATGAGACGAAGTTATGACAGAGTTGTAGTTGTGCAAAAAGCAGTGCCCAATACCAGTCTTGGTTGTGATGTACTATATAAGTTTGGATAAGTGGTGTGATTTTTTTGGCTTCAGATTTCTCATTCATAAAAAAAGTTGAGTGTTGATCCATCTAACCATTCTTAAAATTCTAACATGTTCCAAATCAAGAGTTAGACATGAGTTCTCTAGCATAATTGGACTTTGATGAAAAGAGGTCAAGATAGTCAAGAATAGCCTGGAAAAATCTTCCAGGAGAGGTCAGGGTTTAAGCAGAGTCTTAAGGATTAAGAAAATAAATATAGAGTAGGAAAAGAACATTCATTTGGAAGCAAAAACCACACAAGCGTTTTTATCATTCCAATAAATATTTACTAAATACCAGGTATTGCCTGGGTGGTAGGGATGTGAGAGTTAGCAAAGCAAGACAAACCTGGCTTCCACCTTAGTGGAGATTATAGTCCAGCAAATGATGGGATGAGACAGTGAACATCATACATATTTAACAGCAAGGCATTTTACCTCTTTGTACAGTGTCAATATGAAGACAGTAAGAGATGGGTTGATGTATAGAGGTTGCCTAATCATGACACTTGACTCTCAGGTAGAGGAAAGGTTCGATCTTTTAGTATATCCTGTATTAGAAGATTCCTGAATTGAGATGAGATAGGATATCAACCATATTAAAGAAAAAGCAATACATAGGATGAATTGGAACACCTCTTCCTTGAGATTTTATTTAACATACATACCTGCTGTGGAGCTTACAAGTTCAAGGTTACTGAGAGATACATGCAGTGACTCTTATGGTCACAAGCCTCCTCTTGTTTTCTCTCTTTACCCATCATCACTTAACCACCAAGACATGACTGATAATTTACAACTTGGTCAGTATTAGGCCTGCTGTTTGCAATCTACAAATATGGCCCAGTAGGCAACTGAAATTGGCTAACACAAGAGATTGATCTGTTTCACTGAGTGGGACCGCGCATGTTTCATGGCAAAGATTAGAGAATGATTCAGCATTCATGAGAAAATGTAGCAACAAAAGGTTAGTGGAACAGTCCTAGGAGTGGAGCCATATTGGGAGCAATTGTGGAAGGAAATGGTCTGGATTTATTATCTACATTAAAGATATTGTGGGTCCCATGGATACGAGGAGTGTCATGGAGACCCAGCTAATAGGTTTTTTATTGGATTATTGTCAGGCTGCTGCACCTGCTTTGAAAGAGGGAACGTTTGCTTCATTTCTTGGCAGAGGCTACAAGCTGTAAAGCTGAGAACAATCACTGGAGCTGGAAATGGAACTGATTATTTTTTAGAACTTTTGCAAGGATTGCAGGGCTGATCTCCCAACTGTGGAAGTGTATGAGAAACTTAAAAATCCAGAAAATAGGAAATACAGTTTTGAGGCTCACTTTATGTTTTGGATTCATAATATTCACATAGAAGGATATTGTCTGGAAAAGACCCTGAAGCATTAAATTTAGTCAGCGAGCTAGCCCATCGATTATTGAACACATATGATGCCACTCCATGTGTCTTATAACCCACTCAAATATTGACGATTTTTATTTTTCTCTGAATTTGGTCTCTATGTTTTACAGATAGTCAGGATGCTTTGTAGACATAAGTCATTCTTGGGATTTTGTTGTTAATATGGATAGAGAGATTCTACACAGCTTAATTGGAATCTGGAGCATGTTCACTAATTCTAGCATTGGTGTGGAAAAATTACAAAAATAATTATAGCTTTCGATCTAGTTTAGTGCAGGCATGCCTTGGAGATACTGTGGGTTCAGCTCCAGACCCCTACAATATAGCAAATATCACAATGGAGCAAGCCACACAATTTTTTTTTGTTTTCCAGTGCATATAAAAGTCGTATTTACAGTATATTGTAGCCCATTAAGTGTGCAATCGTAGGGTTATTAAATGATCTAATTTCAATATGGTGTGTCTCAAGGAATAAAGAGGCCCAGGGAGATCTAGAGAGAGACAAAAAGAGACAGGGAAACAATGAATTGGTAAAGCAGTGAGAAGACTCACAACATTTATCAATTAAGTTTTCCACCTTGAATCAGCACAGTTCATGGCACCCCAACACAATTACAATACACTGATCACAGATCACCGTAACAAGTATAACAGTCATGAAAAAATTTGAAATATTGAAAGAATTATCAAAATATGACACAGAGACATGAAGTGAGCAAATGCTGTTGGAAAAATGGTGCTGATAGACTTTCAGGGTTGCCACAAACCTTCAGTTTGTGAAAAAAATATAGTATCTGCAAAGTGTGATAAAGTGAAGCACAGTAAAATGAGGTATGGCTGTCATTCCATGAGGTAATCACCTAATCACCTAAACGGAGTGATAGTTCAGGTACTACAGTCTTTTGTCTTTGCTAATTAACCAAAGTATTATTACAATCCATTGGTTCCAATGGATAAATGAATAAATAAATAAGAAAGTCTGTGACAAGCCACAGTGCAACTGAGATTGGCAACTTCAATTCATTACAATTTAATATACAGCTATGGAGTCATGACAAGCAGGGACTGATGGCTTTTTAAATCATTTTGATGCCTAGCCACAAACCAGGGACTTGTACGTGGTAGAGACTAATTGTGAATGGGGCACTGATAAAGTCATAGTCATGGCCAGCATGGGTTGCCGTGGAGCAGTAGGTGATCTCTCAGATTTCTACCCACTCTGAGCTCCTATTTTTGCTCCTGGGGAAGGCTTCAGGGGACCTGTGGAGCTTTGCACTCGTAGCATTGTTGTTTTGTGGAATGCTGTGTTGTTCAGTTAGGTCATTCTACCTAACTTTGCTCTTTGGTACATTCCTCAGACATTTACAATGATGGAGTTTTGAACTAGAACATATATCAGAACATATACCGATTAGAAAACATTCCAGGATGGCTTCTCGTAGTGGCAGAGCCAAGTCTTATCTCAGGGCTTCTGGCTCCTTGTTGAGTGTTCCTTTTGTTATTCAATGTTTTGCTACTTTTCTCAAAATGTAAGCATCCTTCTCCTCGTGACCATCTGTAGGGTGACCAAGTTAATCTAGTTTACTTGGGTCTTTCCTGGTTTTAGCACTAAAAGTCTCATGATCCAGGGCAAACTCAGCTGTTTAGACACCTTAAGAGTAGATGTCTATGATGTCCCCATTATATACTTATCAGAATTGCTTGCCATTGTTAAAGTGTCTATTTTGCTTCTGTGACTTTATATATGCTGTTACTTCAGCCTCAAATCCCCTCTTTTTCTCGTTTCATGGTGAGCTTCTTACCTGTATAAACGCAGTCTGAGCATCACAAACAGTTCTTTGGGCCTCGTTAGATGGCCCTCATTGCTTTTCTCAGAGTAGCAGTATGGGCATGTAACTACTATAACAGTGTATTGCAGAATGTTGTGATTGTTCATGCCTCTTTCCTTGAACTTGAGAGCAGGGACCACGCTTTATTCGTTTTTGTTTCCCCTGTATCTACGTTGGCACCTGGTATATGTTAAGTGCTCAGTAAAAGTAAATGACATATGAAGCATGTGAATGTGCTTTCTGGTGGTCCTGTAGGCCCCTTTCCATTGTGATCTACCCTTTTTCCAATGGCCTCTGTTCTCCTTGGGTGCATCTCATTTCTCTTTTCAGAGGATTTACAGTTCATTAGGTAGTTCCTAAAAGACAAAAGCCTTGTAAGAATCTAGGAGTCATATTTTTTATTTGAAATTTTAGACACCGATTGACATTGGCGGGGATGTTTTAGGGCAAGAGTATCTACTCCATGAGCCATACCTTGATAGGGAATTACCTACTCATACTTTTTCTAAGGCAGGCACAGGTGAGTAGAAGGGATGTATTTATATATACATTAATCAGTCATGACAGGTAGCCACTCTCAGAGGCCCCAGACAGGCAGTCAGAAGCAGACTTTCCGGTTTATGGTCTGCAGTGAGCCCATCTGCCTGTTTATTTGGCATGGTTCCTACAATACGATGAGATACCCAGGAGGGTCGGCATCGAAATGCGAGTCATTGGAATGCTCTCACTAGAAATCTCAGGGTCCTAGACTCTCAGACCAGCTTTGATATAGTGCCTTGAGGGCTGTTTCTAATTTGTTAGGCCTGAGTTTACCTGCTGACTTGATTAGTGAGAAATGAATGCAGTTACTTTAGTGTATCCTTTGCAGCCATACGCTGTACAGCATGAGGAAACACCATCGTATGGGGAGTCAGGAGGCTTGCATTCTACCAAAGCTGCCTCTGGGCAGCACTGTGGCTTAAGGCAAATGGCTTCGTTTTCCTAAGTCCAAGTTTCCTTGTTTATAAGTTGAAGTGGTTGGCTTTCTTTTTTCTTTCTCCCTCTGCTACCTCCTAATGCCAAACTCTTTAATTATATCACATGCTATATTTCTGGGTCACAGATACTTCTAAAAGATAACTGTCATGAACACAAAGCTGCTGTCTTCCAAGAGGTCAACTCACACCCTTGAACACATTGCCCTGATCAAACTGGAAAGTTCTAAAAGGAAAGAAAGAGCCTGTGGCTGATCATTGCTCTGCAAAGCTCTCCGACCACGTGTTGACTGCTGACCTTTGTAATCAGCGCTTCCCGAGCTGCTCAGTATACAGTGGTCTCTGAAAAAGTGAGCAGGTGGATGTGGAGCACCTCCTCACTGATTGCACTGCCCGTTATCAGGCAGTTTGCTCTGATGAGGGTCATTCCTTTGAGAAGGAAAGACTTCAGCCAAGTATGTGGAAGAGAGCCATGTAAAGAAGGGCTACACTTGCAGTCAAGAGCCCCAGTGTCTCGTTCCTTCTAACCCATGCAATCATCCTGTGTCCTTGGGCAAATCACTCAGCCTCTGTGGTATCCAGTTTCCAACAAAGAAAAGAATACATGTGCACAAGGTTATTAGGAGATGAAAGAGATGTAAAATTAGTCAGGAAAAAGGGTAGAATGCATGAAGAAACATAAGTTACTATACTAAGAAATCAGAACATCTTTTATTAAAAAAAACATTTCTCAGCTAAAATTTAAACAGGCAGTTGTTATGAGATCTGAAATACATCGTAAGTAAGAAAAAATTTACTCTTTGAGCTTAGTGACAGTTCCAATCTGACTCACCCTCTGTTTTTTATGATTCATCACTGTGTCCAGTGCTGAGGGTGGATGTGGCTCCATAGGCCACAGATTCAGGTCCTCTTGCCTTGTCTTAAGGGACTGAGAAACTCATATCCCAGATGCCCCATGTATTCAGGGGGAAATGCTTTTCAGACATTAAAAGGTCTCTGAATGTTTGTTTTTTTTCATTTCCTCCTCTTCCTTTCCTTTTGGAAGTAGCTTATTTACTAGAGACATCATGAGATGGGAGATTTCCACAGACATTTACACGAAGGCATGCCTTGAGGAGCGCGATACAGGAAAAGAATCAGAGGATGATGTTAAACGTGGTTTATATCTCAGAGCAGGTCCTGTGACATGGCACCATCACTGTCACTTTGAAGCTCCATACCTCAGTCCCCGCCTGGCCATTCACTTCCCGTACACACTGGCAAGGGGTGGTGAGGCCAGTGTCATGCAGGGCCACCACCTGAGGAAGTTCTCTGCCATCCAAACCCAACATGAAACCATAGCTGACATAGTTTACCCTCAACATGCCCCAAACTAAACACAACTCCTTTTCCTCAAAACCCACCTTTCCTATTTCGGTGAATGATGCCACTATCTACTCAAACTCCTACATTAGGAACCTGGAAGAGATTTTAGACTCCTTCCTTTTCTTATACCTCATGGTTAATCATTCACCTTAATACCTCTTTCTATCTGCTTTTTTCTATTCTCAGCACAATCACCTTCCGTCTTGTGCTATTTCTAATCATTTTGACTTATATTACTGCAAGAATGGAGATGGAGGTGGGAAATAAACTGGAAAAATACCTACAATATGCCATTCATTTCACGCCCCTTATCTCCCTGCGTTCTTAGACAAACCTATGAAGAAGAGACTAATATCTCCCATTCTACGATTGTAATGATAATGGAACTGATTCTTACTAAGCATTAATCATGTGTTTGGCACTGTGCATCATTTTACACTTATTATCCCTCCTGCCTTTTTCTTGTTCCCTTTTGCATTGCTACCACACTGCCTCTTACATTCGATTTTTGTGTGGGCTTCCCTCATCTTTTTCCCTA